>NC_133132.1:173446467-173451467 GCF_048418815.1 Hemitrygon akajei | reverse complement strand
AAGCCACACCTCTGCTCCCCCCCCCCACCCCATCTCTATAGCAGCTGAAAATGCCTCAGTTGTGCCTCCACTTGAGAGGGAAGTTAGGCAGAATCAGGTTTATTAGAACTAATATATGTGAGAGAATTGTTGTTTCAGTAACAGTATTCTGCAAGACATAAAAATCACTATTAAGTGGCAATAGAAATAAAGTACCTTAAGACATAGAAGCAGAATTAGGCCATTTGGCCCATTGACTCTGCTCTGCCATTCCATCATGGCTGATTTATTGTCCCACTCAACCCCATTCTCCTGCCTTCTCCCCATAACCTCTGATGCCTTGATTAGTTAAGGACCTATCAACCTCCACTTTAAATATATCCAAATACTTGGGCTGTACAGCCATCTGCAGCAATGAATTCTACAGATTCATAACCCTCTGGCTAAAGAAATTCCTCCGCATCTCCATTCTAAAATACGTCCTTCTATTCTGAGCCTGTGTCTTCCGGTACTTGACTCCCCCACCATAGGAAACATCCTCTCCACATCCCCTCTATCCAGGCCTTTCAATATTCAACAGGTTACAATGAGACTGTCCCTCATTCTAAACTCCAACAAGTACAGGCCCAGAGGCATCATACATTCTCATATGTTAACACCTTCATTGCCGGGATCATTCTTGTGCACCTCCTCTGGACTTTCTCCAATGCCAACATATTCCTCTTAGATAAGAGTCCTGAAACTGCTCCCGATTCTCCAAGTGCAGTCTGACCAATGGCTTATAAAACTTCAGCATTGCTTTTATACTCTGGTCCTCTCAGATCGAATGCTAACATTGCATTTGGACTGTTTAATTGGAGTACTTGACTGTTTAACTAACCATTTATTTAATACATACCAGCCAATCATGGCAACCTAAAAGATTTGCTGTTTAAGAAGTGAGTACAGAATGAGAGAGAGCTGCTTTCAGTTTGCATCTATCAATCAAAATCAGTGATTATTCTTGTTTAATATCCTGCATCTTTAACATGTTTGAATTGATAGGAGGTGTAGATCTGGTGGATAGGTGGCACCTTTCTCCCAGGGTGGAAATGGCTAACATGAGGAGTTGTAATTTGGAAGAAGTACGAGGAGATATCAGCGATATTACTTATTACTTGATGGTGTTGTCTGTGAGTTATATGTACTGTGTTGTGCATAGTGGTCCAGAGGAACATTGTTTTGTTAGGCAGTACGCATGTATACATGTAATAACATTCAAGTTCATGTCATAGTCATAGAAAAGTATGGCACAGAAACAGGCCTCTCAGCCCATCTAGTCCATGCTGAATCATTTAAACTGTCTCATCCCACCGACCTGCACCCAGACCATTGCCCTCCATAACCTTCCCTTCCACGTATCTATCCAAACTTCTCATAAGTGTTGAAATCGAGCTCGCTTGCAGCACTTGCACTGGCAGCTCGTTCCACACTCTCACAACCCTCTGAGTGAAGCAATTCCCCTTGTGTTCCCCTTAAACTTTTCACCTTTTACCCTTATCCCAAGACCTTTGGTTCTAGTCCCACCCAAACTCAGTGGAAAAGCCTGCTTGGGTTTACCATACCAAAACCCTAATAGCTGTATATACCTTTATCAAATCTCCCCTCAGTCATCTATGAATGAAGTCCTAACCTGTTGAATCTTTCCTTATGACCCAGGTCCTCCATTCCTGAATATATATGTAATGACAATAAATGTAATCTTGAACTTGAGGCGTATGTGTTTTACACAGAGAGTGATAGGTATATGGAATGCTCTGCTGAGGTGGTGGGAGAGGCGGATACTACACATAGAAGACATTTAAGCGACTCTTAGCTAACCATACAGATGAAAGAAAAGTGGAGTGCTATGAGGGAGGGAAGCGTTTGGAGTCGGTGAAAACGCCATTACACCCCGAGGCATCGAAGTTCTGAATTCAACCCGGCCGTCCTCTGTAAGGAGTTGGTACATCCTCCCCGTGGAATATGTGGGTTTCCTCTGGGGTGCTCAGGTTTCCTCCCACAGTCCAAAGACAAACTGAGTGGGTTAATTGGTCATTGTAAATGGTCCTGTCACTAGGCTAGGATGAAATTGGGGCTTGTTGGCTGCATGGTTTGAAGGGGCAGAAGGGCCTATTCCACATTGTATAAAAGTTTCATACACTGAAAGACCTGTACTCTTCTATGTTCTCCATTCCTTCCCATCTGAAGAATAGCTTTTATTTTCAATTTCATAAAAGTAAGGCAGGTGTCCAACTATTGTGCAGCTTAATGTAAGATGTTTCAGTACCCTTTCTGCTTTACTTTGTCCTTGGCACTTCTTCAGTAAGAAAAGATTATTTTCCATTTCATGATCCAGTGAATTGTTTTTCTTCCGGCATTGTTATAGTCCCTCAAGCATCATTTGAAATATCAGTGACCAACTAGTGAAGATAGTGAGCTACCAGAGCATTTCTTCAAAAAAATACAATAGAAACAACAAATGAAATTTGTATGTCATCTCTGCATCTCATCCCAATAAACCCACAGAGAGCATTCAGATATTGCCCTCATTTTGCAAAAATAGATTCAAAAAAGTTATCTGGGCCACAGAATTCTTCATTGCCATGGCTGCAGTGACCCAAATGAAAATCCCAAATTCTTATTCATGGTAGAACTGACAGTAAATTCTGGAAACATCCAACAAATCGGGCAGCATCTGGGGGAAGAGAGGCAGGGTTAATGTTTCTGGCCAAAGACCTTTCATGTCTTCAGCCCGAAACATTAGGAAAGAATGGGCAGTATGGTAGTGTAGTGGTTAGCACACCCCATTATAATACTGGCGACCCGGGTTCTATTCCCGCCTTTGTCTGTAAGGAGTTCTCCCCATGGCCTTCGGGTGCTCCATTTCCTCTCACTGGTTGGTAGGTTAATTGGTCATTGCAAATTGTCCTGTGATTAGGCTAGTGTTAAATCGGGGATTGCTGGGAATCCCAAACACCCCAAATTAATGCAGTGAGGGATGACTCTCCGAGTGCACTACTATCCCAGCTATTCATGGATAATTCATGTAGAATCATAGAGTCATAGAGACGTACAGCACAGAAACAGGCCCTTTGGCCCATCTAGTCCATGCTGAAACCATTTAAACTGCCTTGCTCCACACAACCTGCACTGGGACCATAGCCCTCCATATCCTTACTATCCATGTACCTATCTAAACTTCTCTTAAATGCTGAAATTGAGTCTGCATGGACCACTTGTGCTGGCAACTCATTCCACACTCTCACCACCCTCGGAGTGAAGAGGTTTCCTCTCATGTTCCCCTTGAACTTCTCACCTTTCACCCTTAAGCTATGACCTCTGGTTGTAGTCCTACCTGACCTCAGTAGAAAGAGCCTGCTCATGTCCGATGTGCTAAATGACAAAATAAGCAGGGTCAGCTTCCCTGATCTCTACCACAATGATGCAAATAACTTAGCAGTTGTTTCCTGGTTTGGTGTCGGCCAATGAACATACCCCACTATCTTCACCTGATACAGACCAGAATGTCTATCACTTTGCTTTGTAAACTGTCCAGTTACCTGCTGCGGGCCAGCACCCAGTGCTCTGTAGACAATGCTATATTTGTTTGCAAAGCAGTCCTTTTAATTTCAGACAAATTATTGCACGCCATTGACATTAAGAAGTGAAGCCTAGCACCTGCTTATGGTAAGAAGTTGAGCAAGGAATATTGGTTAGAATTTTTACTTTGTCATGAAAAACTCGGCTCATTTGGAAAGGTCATGCTGCTGTGCCAGAAAGCTGAGGTGAGCAATAAGTCTCTTGGGCCCTGGAAAGTGAATCTCCATCACGAGCAACATGTCCAGACGGAAGATAAGATACTTCCATCTTATGGTTATAAAGGGGCTGGGACCACAGAAGCAGGCAGGTTAGACTAGGAGTGAGATGGAGAATTGAAGAAGTTGAACAAACTAAACACAGGTGCTCTGTTGAACAACCAGGCAGAGTGATGTCGGGTATCCCATCAGGCCTTGGGAAGGTACAGGCTGGCGAGGATAAAGGTGAAAATCTTTATCTCTCGAGATGTTGGGAGCCACAGAATGATGAAGGAAGATCACATAATCAACACAGTGAAGACAGAGAGAATTTAGATTGGTTGCATCACCACCTAATTTTGCCAGGGACAGTCACAAACCCAGCTATGAAAGCAGAAGGGTTGTGCGTGGGGCGAGCAACCCCATCCCGTAAAAACCCAGAGCTGCATAAATGCCAACAGAAGCTCCAAATATCTCATCCCTGGCAAGGAAGGTACACCAAGAAGATGGGCTACACCCGGGGACAGCTTGAAAGACTGGCCCAGGACAGAGGACTCTGGTGACAGCCTGTGAGTAAAGGGCTTAAGTCAGTAAGCATCACCATCTGGTATGGAGGCTCAAAAGCACAGGATAGTGGAGGCTGCAGAGAGCTGGAGACTCAACCCTCCCTGCCGTTGAGGACATCTTTAAAAGGCAGTGCTTCAAGAAGGTGGTCTCCACCATTAGGGGCTGTCACCAACTGGGACATGTCTTCTTCTCACTACTGTGTGTCGCAATGTACGCTGGCAATTTCAGAACCCAGGCGCAGAGGAAAGACAGACTACGATGCAGAGACGGCAACCAGAGCTTATTTGTGAGAACTCCAGCAGAACATTGAAGGCTCGGCCAAGCGACACCGCGAGATGGAACATTATCAAAGCCAGGACCCCGTGCTAACCAGGTGTCCATTTAAAAGTACAAGTAACACAGAATCCCCAAGACTATCAGATCAAACCTAACAAGCTTAAGCAGAAAGCTACAGGAGGCTGCATTACAAAGATCGAGTCCTTTGAAGAAAACACAACTCTAACCGATCTATGACTCTTGTTAAACAATAGCTAACCAATTCAGATGCTCTAAAAGCTCAGAACCCAGTGCTTTTTGGCTCCCTGCATGGGCCCAGGGAGCACACTATGCTTCTGTGAGGAGGAGGTACACAAGGCTGAA
>NC_133132.1:173373967-173443967 GCF_048418815.1 Hemitrygon akajei | reverse complement strand
TCGTGTGCACTAAGGGGCAAACTCAAACAGGTTACACGAGGTTAAGGTGACTTTGAGGCTGGCTGCCCAGTCTCTGCCTTTAAACCCATGAACGCAAAAACAACCCACTGGCATTTATCAGGTCTGTAATATAATGGCGAGTGTGTGTGTGTATATATATATAGCTTTACTTTCTCTGGTAGCAAAGGACATGTTCAAATAAATCCAAAATTAAATTGGACTGGAGTTTGAGTTCTCTGGTGACTTGTTAACTACGGTGTATGGACTGAACTGACTCTGGCAGTCATTCCTGGATATGGTTGGAGCAATGTAGGACCCTGGTCAGACCCCACGTGGAGTATTGTGTTCAGTTCTGGTTGCTTCACTACAGGAAGGATGTGGAAGCCATAGAAAGGGTGCAGAAGGATTGGGAAGCATGCCTTATGAGAATAGGTTGAGTGAATTTGGCCTTTTCTCCTTGGAGCGATGGAGGATGAAAGTTGACCTGATAGAGATGATAAGAGGCATTGATCGTCTGGATAGTCAGAGGCATTTTCCCGGGGCTGAAATGGTTGCCACAAGAGGACACAGGTTTAAGGTGCTGGGGAGTAGGTACAGAGGAGATGTTGGGGGTAAGTTTTTTACTCAGAGAGTGGTGGGTGTGTGGAATGGGCTGCTGGCAACAGTGGTGGAGGCAGATATGATAGGGCCTTTTAAGAGACTTTTTTATAGGTACATGGAGCTTAGTAAAATAGAGAGCTATAGGTAAGCCTAGTAATTTCTAAAGTAAGTACATGTTTGGCACAGCATTGTGGGCCGAAGGGCCTGTATTATGCTGTAGGTTTTCCATGTTTCTATAATTTTTTCCCCTGCTGATAGCGCCCCTGTAAAGTGCTTTGGGGATATTTGTTATCTTGTGGTTGAGATAGAAATTGTACTAAATTATTGAAGCCAAAGTAAGAATAAGAAGAATTGCAGGGCAGCACAGCACGGTAGCAATGAGCACAATGCTTTACAGCGCTAGTTGTAAGATTGGGGTTCAATTCCCACCCCTGCCTTTAAGGACTTTGTACATTCTCCCTGTGACCATGTGGGTTTCCTCCAGGTGCCCTGGTTTCCTTCCACATTCCAAAGTTGTATGGGTCAGGGTTAGTTGTGGGCACTGGAGGTGTGGTGACACTTGTGGGCTGCCCAGCACAATCTTTGCTGATTTTATTTGATGCAAATGACTCATTACACTTTGTTTAAATGAAATATGACAAATAAAACATCTAGTAAATAAAGCTAATCTTAGAATATTCCATCAGTGTCGCTATGTTGATCTATCATTTGTTCTTCTGTCACCCATCCTTATCGCCTGACTCTTCCTGTACAGTCAGATATAAAGATTAAAGATAAAGGTCAGCCTTCTTGGTCACATGTACAGTGGAATTTGTCATTTGTGTCAATGACGAGCGTAGCATGCCCACAGTTTACGAAGCCTGACATGTAAATCTTTAGAATGTGGGAGGAGACGGAGGCGCCCAGACAAAACACACGTGGTCAGAGGCAGAATGTACAAACGCCTTATAGACAGCGGTGGGAATCGAACTCCGATTAGTGATTGTGCCAACTGCATTAAGCTTGGTTGTTTAATGATGTTACTAACTTCAAGCCAATTGAAATTTTCCGGAGCGAAGGTCTGTAAAGTGATGTGCTACATTACCTAGACTGACAAAAATTGATCTCAAACTCTGCATCAGACAATGTAGCACATTGACAGAAAAATAAGTTCTCATTCTGGACCTGTAAAGCCAGAGCTAAAGAAAAACAAGAGCTTCTTTTGTCTTTTCTCACACGAGTTCTTGGCCCTTGAACCATTCAGAGAGTGATGGTGCCCCATATGCCTTCATATGGAAATATGGAACAAAAACCTCCACCCTGTGCTGTCTGTTTAATATTTTGACTGTATATTTCAGTAAAATTTAGTACTGGCATTTCAGATATCATGCAGCTAAATTATCTCACCAAGGCAAGGGTAGTTTAATTTTAAGTTCAAGAAATGTATCCCTACTGAATGTCTGAGGTATCTTTTTGTACACAGAGTGGTGGGTAAGTTAGGGGCGGTTGTCATACGCAGATACGTCAGGGATGTTTTTTTAAAAAACTCTTAGATACAGGATTGGTAGAAAAATGGAGGGAGACATGCCCTTTTCTCGCTCTTGCTATCGGGTAGGAGGTATAGAAGCCTGAAGACACACAGCGATTCAGGACCAGCTTTTTCCCCTCTGCCATCCAATTCCTGAACGGACATTGAACTCTTGGACACTGCCTCACTTTTTTAATACTATTCAATGCATGTATACTGTAATTGATTTAGTTATTTATTATTATTTTGGTTTTTTTTCTTTTATATTGTGTATTGCATTGAACTACTGCTGCTAAGTTAACGAATTTCACTTCACATGCCGGTGATAATAAACATGATTCTTATTCTGAAATGAAGGGTTAAATGGATCTTAGAAGAGGTTATAGTGTTGGCACTATATTATGAGCTGAGAGGTCTGTACTCTGCTATATTGTTCTATGAATAATTTCTGAGCTTGTGCCAAATTCCGTTAATGAACCATAAGATATAGAGCAGAATTAGAGCATTTGGCCCATCTACTTAGCTCTGCCATTTTATCATGGCTGATCCATTAACCTCTCTACCCCAATCTCATGCCTTCTCCTTGTAACCTTTCATGCCCTGAGTAATCAAGAACCTATCATCCTCTGCCTTAAATACACCCAATGACTTGGCTTCCACAGCTGCCTATGGCAACAAATTCTACTAATTCATCACCTCCGGCTAAAGAGGTTCCTCCTCACCTCTGCTGTAAATGGACATCCTGCTGTTTTGAGGCTGTGCACTTTGGTCCTAGACTCCCCTACCAAAGGAAACCTCCTCTTCACATCCACTCTATTTAGGCCTTTCGATGTGAGCATGTAGCCATGAACATTAAAATTTGATTTTAATTCTGCAGATCATCCTGAAGTAAATGAAGTTCACAACAAAAATGAAGAACTTTTGACTTTTCTGAAAAATGTTTATGTTGATTCAAAAGATTATTCATCGAAGGTAAGTGTTGTAAAAGATGCCTAGCGGTGAATGTTTAACATTACACCATGGTGGTGGGGGGGTTAATTTCTCTTGTGGCCCTTTGGTTTTTGTATGCTGATATTTTTGATATGTTCTTTGTTTTAAATGGAGATAATATACATTAGGATGTGGGGTGGAGATATGTCTCTACCAAAGGAGGTGTAAGGCAATCACAAACTAGAAAATCTGCAGATGCTGGAAATCTGAGCAACACACACAAAATGCTGGAGGAGCTCAGCAGGCCAGGCAGCATCTATGGAAAGGAATACAGTTGACATTTTGGGCTGAAACCCTTTGGCAAGACGGCAGGCATTCCTTCCCTCCACAGGCCTGCGGGTGTGGCCTGTGGGCAAGGTGTAGCACCTGCTTAGCCCTCTGATCAGGTTAGGAAACAGGTAGGCTGCAGAAAGACCTAAAATGATTAGGAGAATGGGCAAGAAAGTGGCAAATGAAATTCAGTATTGGAAAATGCATGCACGTGCACTTTGGTAGAAGAAATAAATGTGCAGCCTGTTTTCTAAATGGGGAGAAAATCCAAAAATCTGATACGCAAAGGGACTAGGGAGTCCTTGTGCAGAACACCGTAAAGGTTAACTTACAGGTTGGGTCAGTGGTGAGGAAGGCAAATGCAATGTTAGCATTCATTTCAAGAAGTCTAGAATACAAATGCTGGGATGTGATGTTGAGGCTTTATAAGGCACAGGTGAAGCCACACCTTGAGTATTGTGAACAGTTTTGGGCTCCTTATCTAAGAAAAGATGTGCTGGTTCAGAGAGGTTGCTAAGGATAACTCAGGAAATGAAAGGGTAATCATACGAGGAACGTTTGATAGCTTTGGGTCTGTACTTGCTGGAGATCGCAATGAAACCTTTCAAATAACCCCACAAATAAAATTGAACAACGTTAAGTTCCCCGGCATACACATCACCGAGGATCTCACATGGTCTGTACATACCAGCTGTGCGGTGAAAAAAGCACAACAGCACCTCTTTCACCTCAGACGGTTGAAGAAGTTTGGTATGGGTCCCCAAATCCTAAGAACTTTCTATAGGTGCACGATTGAGAGCATCCTGACTGGCTACATCACTGCCTGGTATGGGAACTGTATTTTCCTCAATCACAGGACTCTGCAGAGAGTGGTGTGGACAGCCCAGCGCATCTCTAGATGTGAACTTCCCACAGGACATTTACAAAGACAGGTGTGTAAAAAGGGCCCAAAGGATCATTGAGGACCAGAGTCACCCCAACCACAAACTGTTCCGGCTGCTATCATGCGGGAAGCCATACCACAGCATAAAAGCCTGGACCAAAAGGCTCCGGGACGGCTTCTTCCTCCAGGTCATCAGACTGATTAGTTCACACTGATGTAATTGTATTTCTGTGTTATATTGACTGTCCTGTTGTACATACTATTTATTATAAATTTCTATAAATTGCCCAATGCACATTTAGATAGAGAAGTAACGTGAAGATTTTTACTCCTCATGTACATGAAGGATGTAAGAAATAAAGTCAATTCAATTCAACTCAAATGTTCCCATAACCTATAGACTCACTTTTAAGGACTCTTCACCTCAAGTTCTTAATAGTTTTTGTTTGTTTATTTATTATATTTTGCTTTTTGCATTTGCACAGTTTGGTATCTTTTGCACACTGATTGAATGCCAAAGTTGGTGTGATCTTTCATTGATTCTATTGTTATTATCCTAATATGGATTTATTGAGTATGCCCGCATGAAAATGAATCTCAGGAATGTATATAGTGACATATATGTACTTTGATAATAAATTTACTTTGAACTTTATTAGGTACACCTGTACACCTGTTTGGTAATGCATGAATTAGAATTTATTTAAATCTTACATCCATCCCACAAAGTGACAATAAAAATCTTCACGTTATGACTCTGTTGCAATGTATAGACATGTGAATTTAAAAGTCTAATGGCTCGTAGAAAGAAGCTGTTCCATAGCCTTTTGGTCCTGGCTTTAATGCTGTTTGCCAGATGGAAGCAGCTGAATCATGTTAAGTGTCTAATCGGCCAATTGTGACAGTAACAGTGCTTAAAAGCACCCAGACGTGGTCAAGACGTTCGGTGTTGTTCTGGCTAAACATCAGAATGGAGAAGAAATGTGATCTAACTGACTTTGACCGTGGAATGATTGTTGGTGCCAGACAGGTTGTTTGAGTATCTCAGAAACTGCTGATCTGAGATTTTATAGCACAACAATTTCTATTGAGAATGGTGCAAAAAAACAAAAAACTTTATATGCGTGGCAGTTCTTTGGGCGAAAATGAAGCTGACAAGAAGGTGACAGTAACTCAAATGACCACTTGTTATAACAATATTGTGCAGAAGAGCATTTCTGAATGCACAACACATCAAACCTTGAAGTGGGTGGGCTACAGCAGTAGAAGACCATGAACATCCACTCAGTGGCCAGTGTGTGTACATTTGAATCAGAATTAGGTTTATTCTCATTGACATTAATCGTGAAATTTGTTGTTTTATGACAGCAGTATAGAGCAAGACATAAAGACATACTAGAAATAATCACTAAAAGTAAATGGTATAGGAGGAATAGTGAGATCGTGTTCATGAGTTCATGAACCAAGGAGAAATCTGGCATTTGGTTTGTAAAGTGCTACCTATTTTCAGCTGAATGTTATTCCTATTTAATGGATGGGATATTTGTGATGCTGATGGGGTGGTATTTGTTACCCAGTGTGAGCTTTGCCTCTTGGCAGCAGACTTGATTATGAAATGCATCTCTGGGTTTAAGTTCCAATGCAACACAAAACTCTTTAGACCAGGGGTCCTCAACATTTTTTTATCCCATGGACCCCTACCCTTAACCGAGGGGTCTGTGGACCCCAGTTTGGAAACTCCTGCTCTAGACTAATACTCCAGTGCAGAAACAAGCAAGCAGGGAATTATTGCTGTTGTTTAGGGAATATCATCCCTCACTTTCTGTGACTAAGTACAGATTGTCAGACTGTTATATTGCAACTTGTGAACTTTGTACAACATCGATGTCAAGTTCAAGTTTATTATTATGTATACAGCTAAACAAAATAATGTTCCTCTGGGACCAAGGTGCAAAATACAGTGTATATATCACATACAGCATATAAGATACTACTGACAGATGAAAAATCCTGTAGATGTACAAGTTGGCATGAAGTGCATTTACTGTATATTATGACATCTGGTGCTCCTGATGCTGCCTCCTCTACATTGGTGAAACTCAACGAGAATTGGGGGACCACTTTGTTGAGCACCCCCACTCCATCCGCCAAGAGTGGAATTTCCTGGTGGCCAACCATTTCAATATCTATCCCCATTCTCATTACACGTAGGTCAATGGCCACCTCTTTTGCCATGATGAGGCCACCCTTAGGGTGGAGGAGCAACACCTCATATTCCATCTAGGTAGCCTCCAAAGTGAAGGCATGAATGTCGATTTCTCCTTCTGGTAAAAATTTCCCTCCCTGTTCCCACTTCTATTCCCCACTCTGGCCTCCTACCTCTCCTCCTCACCTGCCTATCACCGCTCACTGGTGCCTTCTTTTTCTCCCATGGTCCACTCTCCTCTCCTATCATGTTCCTTCATCTCCAGCCCTTTACCTTTCCCACCCACCTGGCTTCACCTATCATCTTCTAGCTGGTCCTCCTTCCCCTCCCCCCATCTTTTTATTCTGGTGTTTTCCCCTTCCTTTCCAGTCATGGGTGCAAGGTTTCGGCCTGAAACGTAAAATTATTTACTCATTATTCATTTAAATGTTTATTCATTTCCATAAATGCTGCCTAACTTGCTGAGTTCCTCCAGCATTTTGTGTGTTGTGTCTTATTGACTTATTCATCTCGAATGCCAGTTTTATTGACTTTAACAATGGTTTAGAAGGCTTGTGTAGTGAAAGGCTTTTAGAAGTAGCTTTTGAACCTGTAAAATTGTAAAAGATAAACCCTTATAACAGCACTGTTATTTCTTTATACTGTTTATCACTAAGGACCCTAGTTGATAGACTAGGGTAGAGAGCCTGATTATTCTCACTCCACCCAGTTCCACAGCTTCAAATTATATTGAGTTTTCACCAGTCACTGACAATTCAGTGTGCGGTAGTGAATGTAAGTTGGTTTATGATTGTCGTATGTACCAAGATACAGTGAAAAGCTTGTCTTGCATACTGGTTGTATAGATCAATTCATTACAATATTAGAAAGTTTTTAACAAGAACAGACCACTTGGCCCAACAAAGCTTGCCAAATTCCAACTCACATCGTGTGTTGAAATAACTATCGAGTTCAGAATTACAAGTCTCTAAGGTACTACACTCAACTACACAACTAGGTAGTTTATTCCGTGTGTCCACAACACGATGTGTAAAGAAATGCTTCCTGATGTTATTCTGAAATCTCCACTTCACCAGTCTCCACTTCTGGCCCCATGTCCTTTATGTTAGATTAATTTTGAACTAGCAGCTGGCATCCACCTTAACTATACCCTTAATGACTTTGAAAACTTATATCATGCCTCCTCTCATTCTACATCTATTTTGGCTAAAAAGATTTAATTCTTAAAATCTTTCTTCACAGCTCATACCCTGCAGACCTGGAGTGAGTCTGGTTGCCCTTCTCTGGACTCACCAGTGCCTTAACATCCCTCACACAAAATGGTACACAGTACTCAAGGTGTGGCCTCACAAGCGCATTATACAACTTAACGAGAGCGTCTCTAGACTTGAACTTCACTGAGCGCATTATATAGCCCAATATTCTATTAGCCTCCCTAATCGCTTCTGTGCATTGTTTAGATGTTGATAGTGATGAGTTTACTGGGGCGCCCAAATCCTTCTCATACAGTGCACTTTCTAACTCAAGACCCCCCCCCCTTATATATTTATATCTAATGTCTCTACTTTCTATATGTAATATTTTACATTTATTTACATTAAATTTCATCTGCCATTTATCTGCCCACATCTGGATTTTGTTTAGATCTAACGGTATTGATTCTGCTGCTTGAATGTTATCAGCCCATCTAACCAATGTTGTGTCATCAGCAAACTTTACTAGTTTATTTGTTATGAGCTTATCCAAATTATTGATTTAAGTTTAAAAACAGCAGCAGCCCCAAAACCAACCCCTGCAGATCCCCATTTTTAACATCTTCGAGGTATGAAATTGATCTCACCATAATTCACTGTTTTCTGTTTTTGAGCAAATTCTGCACCCATTCGCACCACCTTACCCTGAATCCCTATCTCCTGTAATTTGATTATTAACCTCTTGGGAGGTACCTTGTCAAAAGCCTTCTGAAAGTAAATGATATCAACCACTCTGTTGTTATCATAAATGTTAGTTATCTCTTCATGGAACTCCAACACATTAGTAAAACATGATTTCTCCTTTCTGAACCCATGCTGGCTTTCTGCTAATATGCCTGTTCTTATTAATTGCTTTTCAACTCATTCTTTATTATTGTTTCCATTATCCTACCTATGATACACATTAAGCTTGCTGGTCTATAGTTACCAGAGTTAACTGAGAGAATGTTAGCCCATTCCCAGTCTTTAGGGATTCCACTAGACTTCAATGACTTTTGAAAAATACATGTTAGGGGTTTGTATATTTAGTCACAGACCTCTTTATTACCCTTGGATATATGTTGTCTGGACCCAGAGATTTATTAACTTTCAGCCTTTTCAGCTGAAGCAGAACCTCACTTTCTAAGATCCCTAAGTCAATTAAAACAATCTTATTTTGTCTCTACACTTACTGGCATATTGCTAACATCTTCACAGATGAATACTTCAGCAAAATATGAGTTAGTCCTTCTCTGCATAATTTGACACCTCACTATTAATCCTAATATACTGAACTTTCTCCTTGACTTTTGCTACTGAAAGTATTGAAAAATCTTAGGGTCAATCTTAGTATTATCAGCAATATCCTTCTCAACCTGCCTTTTGGCAATCGGAACTTCCCTCTTGACTATAGTGCTCATATTTTCATATATCTTGTGGTTAACATCATTACTGTTTTTTTTGTATCCCTTATATAGCTGTCTTTTCTTCAATAAGTTTTATGTGTATCTTTATTCCACCATGTAGTTGATCTATTGTTATTTTTGCTTCTCTTGACCTTGGGTATGAACATTTCCTGCACTGTGCTATTACCTCTTTAACTTGACCCTGTAGTTCCTCAACGGACTCAATATCATGCAGCTCCTTCCACCATCTGAAGTTTTTACCACATCAGCACAAACTTTGCCTTTCTGAAATTCAATTTAATGGATTTGGTTATTACTAAAATACTTCGAAAAAAACTTTGAGACTAAACAATTTCCGTACTCAAAATTCTATCCTGATTGTTACTGAATATCAAATCTGGACAGGCCTCCCTTCTTGTTGGTGCATTAACATTCTGGGTCAAAAAACAATCATTGAATGACTCAATTAATTCACTTTCCTATAATCCTTAGTCACTGGGTTCTCCCACTCAGTAAAGTCTCCCGTAACTACAACATCACCCTCAGAACTTGCTTTCTTAATATTGTGATAAAGTTTATTAAAATCACCATCAGCATTAGAGGGTCTATAACATACACCCATTATTATTCCTTTGTCTTGGTAGTTTTCAATTCTCACCCAGACATCTTCCTTAAGTCTCAGTTCATCTCCTTTCATAAGTAACCTCATGTTTAAATTCTCTGTTATGTATATGGCTACTCCTCCACCTTTAAGATCTTGCCTATCTTTCCGAATTAAAGTATATCCTTTAATAATATATTCATCACCATCTTCTGAGGTCAGCCAAGTTTTTGTTACTGCTATTATATCATTCACACTTGCATATAATTCCAGCTCATTTATTCTTAATACTCAATAGATAGTAGGTGCAGGAGTAGGCCATTCAGCCCTTCGAACCAGCATTGCCATTCACTGTGATCATGGCTGATCATACACAATCAGTACCCCATTCCTGCCCTCTCCCCATATCCCTTGACCCCGCTATCTATAAGAGCTCTATTTAACTCTCTCTTGAAAGCATCCAGAGACTTGGCCTCCACTGCCTTCTGGGGCAGAGCATTCCACATATCCACCACTCTCTGGGTGATAAAGTTTTTCCGCATCTCTGTTCTAAATGGCCTACCCCTTATTCTTAAACTGTGGCCTCTAGTTCTGGGCTCACCCATCAGCAGGAACATGCTTCCTGCCTCCAGCATGTCCAATCTCTTAATAATCTTATATGTTTCAATCAGATCCCCTCTCATCCTTCTAAATTCCAGTGTATACAAGCCCAGTCGCTCCAATCTTTCAACATATGACAGTCCCGCCATTCCGGGAATTAACCTTGTGAACCTATGCTGCACTCCCTCAATAACAAGAATGTCCTTCCACAAATTTGGAGACCAAAACTGCACACAATACTCCAGGTGGGGTCTCACCAGGGCCCTGTACAGCTGCAGAAAGACCTCTTTACTCCTATACTCAATTCCTCTTGTTATAAAGGCCAGCATGCCATTAGCTTTCTTCACTGCCTGCTGTACCTGCATGCTTGCTTTCATTGACTGATGTACAAGAACACCTAGATCTCGTTGTACTTCCCCTTTTCCTAACTTGACTCCATTTAGGTAGTAATCTGCCTTCCTGTTCTTGTCACCAAAGTGGATAACCTCACATTTATCCACATTAAACTGCATCTGCCATACATTTGCCCACTCACCTAGCCTGTCCAAGTCACCCTACATTCTCATAACATCCTGACATTTCACGCTGCCACTCAGCTTTGTGTCGTCAGCAAATTTGCTAATGTTACTTTTAATCCCTTCATCTAAGTCATTAATGTATATTGTAAGCAGCTGCGGTCCCAGCACCGAACCTTGCGGTACCCCACTGGACACAGCCTGCCATTCCGAAAGGAACCCGTTAATTGCAACTCTTTGTTCCCTGTCAGCCAGCCAATTTTGAATCCATGTCAGTACTCTGCCCCCAATACCATGTGCCCTAATTTTGCCCACTAATCTCCTATGTGGGACTTTATCAAAAGCTTTCTGAAAGTCCAGGTACACTACATCCACTGGCTCTCCCTTGTCCATTTTCATAGTTACATCTTACATTGCTGATATTTTTGTCCTATTCAGACCCATTTTGATATTTTTGAAGCCTATGATAGATTTATGTCCTAATATGTTATTCTCCACTAAGTTGTTTTTTGAAAAGTTGTGAACAGCCTATTCTACTTCCCCTACCCTCCCATTCCCTAGTTTGAACAGTCCTCAACTAACTGAGGCATACATCTGCCATCATCTGCTCCAATGTCCCATAAACCTATGCCCCTCTAACCTGCACCATGCATTAAATCTTCTAATCTCCTCTATCCTACCTGGAATGGCACGTGGCACAGAGTTCTGACCCTGAGCTTCCCACCTTACTCTTTGAATTTGTCTTGCTGAAGTGACAGCCTGCCGTTACCTATGTCATTTGTTCCAAAGTGGAGATTGACTACTGGATTCAACCCAGCTCTGCCAGGAGCTCATCTACTTGTCCAGCAAGATCTCCTACTTGTGCTCCTGGTAGGCAACACACTGTACGAGTCTCCTTGTCAGTACATACCTAATTCTCAAACCCTGTGATACTGAGTCCCCTGCTATCAGTACCTCCTTTTTACGGGGTTTAGATTTAGCGTTATAGAGTGTCCTGCGGGGCTCCTCTGTTCTGCCTACCACTTCATTCTAACTGTAAAGCAATGACAATGCAGAATCAGACCATCAGAAGAGCAGAATTAGGCCATTCAGCCCATCATGTATGCTGTGTGACAGTACAGCAAAAGTTCAGTGCAGCTGAACAGTATGGTGCAAGGTCGCAATGAGGTAGATTATGAGATGAAGATGAAGGTACTTGAGGACAGAATGAGTGCATTCACCTGTCTTTTCCATTTCAGTAATGGATTGGTACTTTCATGTGCCTTTCAAGGAGAAATGCCATCCTCATCTTTCAGTTTATCTGCCTCCACTGCATTTGCTCTCAGGGTGAGACTTTTCATTCCAGAACAACTGAGATGTCTTCATTCTTCAAAGAATGGGGCTTCAATTCTTCCACTATCAATGCTGCACACAATCGCATCTCTTCCATTTCATGCATGTCTGCTCTTAACCATCCTCCCGGCACGCTACCAGGGGTAGGGCTCCTCTTGTCCTCACCTACCACCCCACCAGCCTCTGCATCCAGCACATAATTCTCTGTAACTTCTACTGTCTCCAATGGGATCCAGCAGATCTACCCCCCCCCCCCCCCCCCCACTCTCTGCTTTCCACAGGGATTGCTCCCTGTGCAACTCCTTAGTTCATTCGTCTCTCCTCATTGATTTCCGTACTGGTGCTTATCCTTGCAAGCAGAACAAGTGCCACATGTGCCCCTACTCCTCCTCCCTCACTACCATTCAGGGCCCCAAACAGTCCGTCCAGGTGAGGTGACACTTCATCCTGGGAGTCGGTTGGGGTCAGCTTCTGTATCCGGTGTGGCCTCCTGTATATAGACCTGTCAAAATGGCTGTTATGTGCTGTAGTGAAAAGGAGAGCTGAGTATGTAAGTCTCTGCTTACCAGTACGTAGCCTCACGTAGTGCCTCCTGACTGGCAACACACAGAAACTGAACTCCTTTTGGACTGAGGCTGAAGTGTCGAGGACGCGGAGGTCTGGCCCATGCAAGCAGGCCCACTCATGCCCTAGTGCTCATGAACCAGATCCCCAGCTATGGGTAAATAGCTCCTTGTGGGCAGCTTCAGGAGAGATGAAGACGACGGAAGTAAACCCAGATAGCAAATCTGGAGTGGAGCCCCCAGAGTGGCTGGACGTCATTGAAAATTCTTCCGGGATCTCCTGCAGCAAAGCTGGTGCCAAACCTATTGCTTTATAAGCTTTCCTTTGGAGTGCCCTGGTGAGGCAGAGAGAGGGGGATTGACAGCTGGGCATCTCAGGGTCTCCATGCCTTCAGCCCAGACTTAGGATCATCACCCATTGTCCTTTGAGACAGACAGATGCCAGCCAGATTTGGAGACCACTTCACCAAGCACCTTCTCTCCATCTGTTAGGGATCTCCTGGTGGCCACCCATTTCAATTCTACTTCCCATTCCCGTGCTGACATGTCAGCCCATGGCAGGGTCCTCTACGGCCAGGATGAGGCCACGCTCAGGTTGGAGGAGTAACACCTTATGTGCCATCTGGATAGCCTCCAACCTGCTGGCAGGAACATCGATTTCTCAAACTTCTGGTTATTGCTCCTGCCCCCACTTCAGCATTCCCCATTCCTGTTTCTCCTTCTCACCTTGTCTCCTTACCTGCCCATCATCTCCCTCTGGAACTCCTACCCCTTCCCTCTCTTCCATGGTCTTCTGTCCTCTCCTATCAGATCCCCCCTTCTCCAGCCCTTTATTTCTTTCACCAATCGATCTCCCAGCTCTTACCCCTCCACCTTTCCCCAGTTTCACCTACCACCTACCACCTTGTACTTCTTCTTCCATCTTCTTACTCTGACTTCTCCCCTTCCTTTCCAGTGCTAAAGATGGATCTCAGCCTGAAATGTTGACTCTTTATTCATTTCCGTAGATGCTGTCTCACCTGCTGAGTTACTCCAGCAATTAGTGTGTGTTGCTTTGAATTTCCAGCACCTGCAGATTTTCTTATGTTTGAAATGTTGTGAAATCTTGTGAGGGGATTTTTTTTTCATTTGATTTTTTTCCTCTTGTGTTTGCCTTGTAGTTTGCTTTGTTAACTTAGAACATACAAAATTTGGCATAGACTGGATGGGCCAAAGAGCCTGTTTCTGTGCTATAGTTTTCAATGACACGATGCTTGACCCTTCCCTCCATTTTTCTATCATCCATGTGTCCGAAGAGTCTCTGAAATGTCCTTAATGTACCTGCCTCTAGAACCACCCTGGCAGGGCGCTCCATGTACCCACCTCTCTCTGTAAAATACATCCCTATAGATAGCTTATATCTGAAATTGTATCAGCTGGTTGTAATGAACTTAAAACGCAGCTGCAGGACGTGAAGCTATCTACAGAAAACAGACCAAAAATGGACTGGAATCTGGAACCCTTTGACAATTGATATAATTTAAAGATTATTTTAAAAACATATACTTCAACCCATCACCTCTGCTGGGGCACAGGCTTGTCAGAGTCCTCTGTCCTGGGCCAGTCTTTTAAATTGCCCCCAGGTGTAGCTCATCTTCAAAGACCCTTACTCTCCTAGAGATGAAACCTTTGGACCTACTGGTGGCATTTCTGTAGCTCTGGGTTTTTGCGAGAAGTGGTTGTTAGCCCCCTGCCCAACCTTCTCTGTCAGTCATGTCTGGGACGGTCCATTGTAGAGTTTTAAAATCCAGTGTTGAGGGGATTATTTTACTGCCTCGTAAATCAGTTTGTCTGGTTTACTGAACTAAACAACATAAATCTGTGCTCTTTTGAAGAAAATACGTGTAATTTCTAGTTAAGTCCTTATGTAATATACCAATTTATCTTATCGGTTATGGCTAGCTCTGTACATGTACATCTTATTTCCGTTTTTGTTCATGAGTTGTGGATGAGGGTTTCAATTAGACTAATGTTGAGGTTTTCTTTGTGTAGGCAGGGGTTCCCAGCCTGAGGCCCTTGGACTTATGGGTTAGTGGTAAGGGACCCCTGCGTTAAACAAAGGAGGCTGAGAGGAGATGTTTAAGACCGTTGAAGCCAGTGGATGAGGTACATGGAGAGAACGTGCTCTCATTTAAGGATGAGGGGCACAGTTTTAAAGTATTAGGAAGCAGTTATTGGGGGAATGCAAAGAATGGTTCTGATCTTGACTGTGGGAATCGTGGAAGTGAAGTAATTCAGAACTTTTCATTAAGAATTGGATAGGCACTAGGTAAAATAGTTTTCAGGGTATCGGAGAAAGAATGAGACAATAGGTCAGACTGTTTTCCCCTGCAAAAAGCCACGAAATAAATAACCTCGGACCTCGGTTCTTGTGTGGACCAGCCTTCGTGCCACAGCTTCGCCTGTACCTGCCATCTGAGGGAGAAGGCGCCGCAGGTGATGTGTGAGAGAACACAGGCGCAGTGAGAGCACTGGAATTCATGCTGTGTTGGGGGACTGGCCCGTGGAGGCTGGCTGTCCCATTGATGCTCCCTGGAAGACCAGCTGGATTGCCTTCATCAGCAGCTGACCCAGTACGAGATGAGGAACTGCTACGTGTTTTACATACAGAAACGTGGCTCCAAGACAGCATGTATCATCAATCTTCAGGCCATGCCATTTAGGGACTTAGTGCTAGTATATTTTGTGACTTTATGTGCTGGGTGCTCTGTGTGACTGTATGTACTATGTTTTGCACATTGGCCCCAGAGGAAAGTTGTTTTGTTTAGTTGTGTGCATGTGTCTCCTTGAATGATTCTATGCTATGTTTTGTAGTTGACAGTCGTGCTTCTATTGAAAGCTGTTGTCTAAAGATGTTTTACTAGTGTTGTTATTTTGTCTTTCCAGAACGTTCCAATCAATGAGACGTCCAAGCAGCTGCAGGAGTACAGATTTCCCAAAGTCACTTTGAATCACGACCCAGCAGGCATTACACAAGTTCCAAAAGGCAAGCTGAGCATTGTGGAAGTTCTTGCTGTTATCAACAATCACAAACTCCATCCCGAAGTATGGACTGCTGAAAAAATAGCTGAAGATTACAGTCTAGAACTTAAAGATGTTAAAGGATTGCTGGAATATTTCAAACCCTTCGAAATGAAAATTCTACCTCCAAAGCAAAAGAACAAGGGACTGATATCAACTAGGTGATAATGTGCACAATTTCAGTCAATATATTTTATAAAAAGGGTACCAAATGTTATTTTTTTTATTTATGATGTACAACATGTGCGAGTAATGGAAATGTTATGGATATTATGTCTAACATTTTAGACCTATGCTGTAATGTGTGTAAATTGGTGTAGAACTGCTAACCTGTCAATTAGTCCTGTGCGCCATGGTAGCGTACCAGTTTGATGCCATTACAGCCTGGGGCTTTCCAGATTCAATTCCGGCACCGCCTGTAAGGAGTCTGTACTTCCTCCCCTTGAACCTTGTGGGATTTTTTCCAGGTGTGCTGATATCTCCCACAGTCTAGAGACATACCAGTTAATAGGTTAATTAGTCATTGGTAAATTGTCCTTTAATTATGTCCTGTATTTAATTTGGTGGGTTCTGGCCGGAAGGGCCTGTTCCATGCTGTATCTCTAAATAAAGTAAAACATTGACACTACAGTTTAGTGTCAGTTTGCATTGTGTTTCAATATGGTGTTCACTAAACCTGTGATCAAAACATCAGGTGTATCAAACTATGGCATTGATAGGAGACCCGTAGAACATTACAGCACAGAAACAGGCCTTTTGGCCCTTCTTGGCTGTGCCGAACCATTTTTCTGCCTGGTCCCACTGACCTGCACTATAACCCTCCATACACCTCTCATCCATGTACCTGTCCAAGTTTTTCTTAAATGGTGAAAGTGAGCCTGCATTTACCACTTCATCTGGCAGCTCATTCCACACTCCCACCACTCTCTGTGTGAAGAAGCCCCGTTAATGTTCCCTTTCAACTTTTCCCCCTTCACCCTTAACCCATGTCCTCTGGTTGTTTTTCTCCCCCACCTAGCCTCAGTGAAAAAAGTTTTGAATCTCTCATTATGTATGCTGCAAATATGCTTGCAGGTTTCTCCCGCTATCCGAAGGTGGAGCGTTCCTATGAAACTGTTTGTAACCAAAATGTCGTAAAGCAAAGAAGCAATTACCATTAATTTATATGGGAAAAAATTTTGAGCGTTCCCAGACCCAAAAAATAACCTACCAAATCAAACCAAATAACACAAAGCCTAAAATAACACTTAACATATAGTAAAAGCAGGAATGATATGATGAATATACAGCCTATATAAAGTAGAAATATTGTATGTACGGTGTAGTTTCACTTATCAAAATCGGGAAGACAGCGAACCAAAATCAATTTGGAGAAAAAAACGGCACGTACATGCGTACGCACACAACTGCCCGCACAACGCTTCACGGTCATCATAGTCTTTCTCGGGGTAAACACATGTATAAAGCGGGCATCTTTTTTTTGTAAAAGCGAAGATCCTCTTTGGTTAGCGAAAACAGGTACTAATGTAGGTCTTACATAACAGCGAGCTGTCGTAAAGCGAACGTTCGAAAAACGGGGGCCACCTGTATTTGCTACACATCCTGCAGATTTATGTAAAACACCAATAAATTAAAAGTGAAATGGAGTTCATTGCCAAGTGCACAAGTACATGTATGTACAGGTGCAATGAAAAACTTATTTGCAGTGTCATCACAGGTACACAGCATCAAACAAGCAGTAGTCACAAGAACAAACATTAATTAAAGACAAATTATACACAATTTTTACAACGAAACATAACTGGAACAAATAAAATTCCATTTTAAGTTACTGTGGTTGTTGCTAAACTGGTGATTAGGGTTGTGCCAGTCAGTTCAAAAACTGAAAACTTGAACCTGGTGATGTGGGGCTTTAGGCCTCTGTAGCTCCTGCCTGATTGGAGCTGTGAGATGATGGCAAGTTCCATTTCATAGCTGTGAACAGATAATGGAGCCTGTCCTTTAAGTGCCGTATGGGTAAAGGTGGCACTTTATAGATGTGATGCCGTATTTGCCCCTCGGGAGCACGTACCAAATAAAATAATTAAAGCACTATGGAAGTAGTCCTCAGTCCCGATCAACATCCTCAGCCAAAACAACCGAAGGTACTTACCTCATTGCTCTTTGTGCCCCTTGCAAATTTGCCTTGTTTGCTTCTGTTTCAATAAATTTATTATGTATATATGTATGTATAGGATCTGATTTATTGTCACACATACAGTGAAAAGTTTGCATATCGTTCATACAGATCAAATCGTTATGCAGAACGAGGTAAAGCAGTGAGAATGCAGAATAAAGTGCAGCATCTGCAGGGAAACAGTAAGGTGCAAGTTAGCTTGTGAGGTCAGGGGTCTATATACTTATATTTGTATGTTTTTAGGCAATCTTTGTTACATCAAGTGGTTCTGAAAGTTACTGTATAGTCCCTACTCTCTCATAATATTTCATGTAAGGTATCATCCTTTGGATGATTGTCCAATTTGCTGCATTCGAACATTTTTTTAATGGTGGCTATATAAAGTAATCCTATCTATATATAGCCAGACACAATATTTATTTGTTCAGTGTTTTATAAGATTGCTTTTATATTGGGTTATATTGATATATATTTTGATTTTTCTGCCGCATTGGATCCAGAGTAATAATCGTATGTGTTGCTTGGATTTCCAGCATCTGCAGATTTTCTCCTCTTTGTAGTGTTCGTTATTCTTCTTTCCACTCGTACTGAAGAATGACAGTAAATGAATCTTGAAATCTGAACACATTTAGTGGGTAGGTGATAAAAAACATTGAAGTGACCAGTAGAGGGAGCAGTTTGATAGTATATTCAGATGAGTACTGTCTGATTATCAGAGGAAGGCTCAATTAACAGGTTTTACTGAACTTTTAATTATTTTCTACACTACATTTTAAGTCGATTTTGTGATAACCATTGTATTTTAGTTAAATTTGCAAATGTGGAAAAGAGAATATAGAAATTTTAATGTTGATTTATGGAAAAAGCCATTTTGAAGCCACTTCATTGCCAGTTACACATCCCTGATTTCCAACCTACAAAGTGAAAAATGAATAAGGTGTTGTCTGCTTCTATATTCTAGTTTGACACAGAGAAAAGCAAAATGGGGTAGGTACTGGGGGTTAGAAATTAAAATAGAAAATGACCAAAATCTTAGCTAGTGAGACTGCATCTATGAACAACTAATATTCTACTTTAATGACTAGAAAAGGTTAGTTATAATAGGATTTATGGCAATATAGAACCAGTTCAGCACAGAACAGGTCCACAATGTTATGCCAACCTACAGTATATAAACCTACCCCACAATCAATCTAACCCTTCCTTCCTACACAGTCCACAGCCCTCCATTTTTATTGCGTCCTTGTGCCTACCTAAGAGTCTGCTAACTGTTCTTAATGTGTCCGCCTCAACCACCACCCCTGGCAGCATGACCCAGGAGCCCAGCATTCTCCATCTCGGACATAGAGGTACAGCACAGAAGCAGGCCTTAGTTATTCTAGTCCATGCTGAAAGCATTTAAAAACCTCCTCCCATTGACCTGCACCGGGACCATAGCCCTCAATACTCCTACTTACCATGTGCCTATACAAAGGTTGCTTAATCACTGAAATCGAGCTTGCGTGTACCACTTGTGCTGACAGTTCATTCCACATTCTCATCCTCTGAATGAAGAAGTTTCCCCTCATGTTCCCCTTAAACTTTTTACCTTTCACCCTTAACCCATGACCTCTGGTTGTCCTGCCTAATCTCAGTGGAAATACCTCTGTCAAATCTCGCCTCAATTTTCAACATTCTAAAGAATAAAGTCCTAACCTATTCAATCTTTCCTTATAACTCAGGTCTTCCAGACCCGGCAACCTCCTTGTATATTTTCCCTGTGCTCTTTCAATCTTACTTGCATCTTTCCTATAGGTAACTGTCCAAAACTTCACACAAAACACTAAACATCTCTAAACTTTCCTCCGCTCGCATTAAACAGATGTCGCATGGTATTGACCATTGGCACTCTGGCAAAAGGTGCTGGCTGTTCACTCTGTCTGAGCCCCTCATAATCTTATACACCTCTTCAATTTGCTTCTCACATTCCAATGTAACTTCTATCATTTAATCTCCTCTTTCTATCACTTTTATTAATTCCTTTCCTTTTCCTGTTCCCTTCCTCTGCACTTAACAGAATGCTTTATATCACTGCAATATTTTACAAGATATTAAAAGTTATCACGTGAAATATAAACTATTTATCTTTCTACAAAAGCAGTCTAGCATCCCAATTACTGCCATTATTTATCCAAGATAGTTTAATGTCATTTCCAGTACACAAGTGTAAAGGAGAATGAAATAATTGTTACTCCAGGTCTGATACGGCTAAAAAAAAACACACTAGGATAAAGAACACAATTTAAAAAACACTAAGTATAAAGATTTAAGATAGCGTATGTACTTAGATTGATTGTATGTCCACAAACTGACACCAGGCTGTACATAAGGTGACTGACAGGAAAAGTGGTGGTGGGGTGGGTCAGTGGGTGGAGATGTTTCTTTCAAATATATGATCAAAACTATGCATTAACGATAATCCTCCATTCATAAACTGGAAGTAGGTATTTTTTCATTATAGCACTCTTGTGAGAAAGGCAACAGCAGCTGTTCACACGTGTTAGGGTTTCCATGTGCTGCACAGGGGTATTATTGCAATCAATCTGATACAGAGCCGCATTTGCTCTAGAGCTATTAAAATACAAACTTCACAGCATCTTAGAAGTCTCTTCCCTCAGGCAGTTAATCTGATCAACCATTTTAGTTACCCCTCCCCCACCCCCCTATCTATTTCCTCAGTCACTGCACTGTAAACACTTAACATCACTCTAATGCTGTTTGCATTGTAAATACATGCAGGTATTTATAAATTTATACACATTTTATTACATATCTGTACTTAAGCCTCAAGTTTATTTTTTGTATACTTTATTATAATTGTCAAATGTTGTTTTTTGTTGCTGTATTGCACAATATGCAATGAAAAAACATTCAACAATTATAAAAATAAAGAATTATATAAAAAATAAACTTACAAGTTAAAATACAAATACGGGAAAATGTGCATAAAACATGAGCAATTCCTAATATATGTACAGTATGTAAATGTTTATGGCAGATACAGTCGATCAAACTCTTTGATGCAGTGTCACATTGGAAGATATGAGTAACACACAAAATGCTGGAGGAACTCAGCAGGTCCAGCAACATTTGCGAAGGGGAGAAAACAGGTGAATTTTTGGGCCGAGACCCTTCATTAGAATTGGAAAGGAAAGCAAAGAAGTAACCAGAATAATAAGGTGGTGGGTGGGAAAAGGACGATAAAGTAAGAAGCTGGGCAGTGATAGGTGGAAAAGGTAAAGGGCTGAAAGAAAAAGGACTCTGATAGGAGAGAAGAGTGGACCATGGAAAAAAGGAAGGACAACAAAGGGAGATAATAGGCAGCTGAGGAGAAGCGATAGGAGGGGGCCAGAATGGGGAATGGATAAAGGGAGAAGGAGCAAGATGAGAAGGGAGAAACTGCTAGAGTTGAGGGAAATTGTTCATGCTATCAGGTTGAGGTCTATCCAGAAAGATTATGAGGTGATGTTGCTCCTCCAACCTGAGGGTGCCCTCATTGCAGTCAAGGGAGCCATGGACTGACATGTCAGAATGTGCAGACATTCCTTTCCAGTCTTGATGAAGGGTCTTGGCCCAAAACGTCAACTGTTTATTTCCTTCCATCGATGCTGCCTAACTAACATCTGTAGAGACCGTAAATTGCAGGTCTAAGAATAATGGGACTGGTGTGTCTGCTCTGGTAGACATTAGCATGAACTGTATAAGGGTTTCTACAGTTCTATTAATAGCAAAAGGATAGTGAGGGATAAAATTGGTCCCTTAGAGAATCAGAGTGGACAGCTATGTGTGGAGCCAAAAGAGATGGGGGAGATTTTGAACAATTTCTTTTCTTCGGTATTCACTAAGGAGAAGGATATTGAATTGTGTAAAGTAAGGGAAACAAGTAGGGAAGTTATGGAAACTGACGATTAAAGAGGAGGAAGTACTGGAGCTTTTAAGGAAAATAAAAGTGGGTAAATCTCTGGGTCCTGACAGGATATTCCCTAGGACCTTGAAGGAAGTTAGTATAGAAATAGCAGGGGCTCTAACAGAAATATTTCAAATGTCATTAGAAACGGGGATGGTGCCGGAGGATTGGCGTATTGCTCATGTGGTTCCATTGTTTAAAAAGGGTTCTAAGAGTAAACCTAGCAATTATAGGCCTGTCAGTTTGACATCAGTGGTGGGTAAATTAATGGGAAGTATTCTTAGAGATGGTATATATAATTATCTGGATAGACAGGATCTGATTAGAAACAGTCAACATGTATCTGTGCATGGCAGGTCATGTTTGACAAATCTTATTGAATTTTTTGAAGAGGTTATGAGGAAAGCTGATGAGGGTAAAGCAGTGGATGTTGTCTATATGGACTTCAGTAAGGCCTTTGACAAGGTTCCACATGGAAGGTTAGTTAGGAAGGTTCAATCATTAGGTATTAATATTGAAGTAGTAAAATGGATTCAACAGTGGGTGGAATGGGAGATGCCAGACAGTAGTGGTGGATAATTGTTCGTCATGTTGGAGGCCAGTGACCAGTGGTGTGCTTCAGGGATCTGTACTGGGTCCAATGTTGTTTGTCATATACATTAATGATCTGGATGATGGGGTGGTAAATTGGATTAGTAAGTATGCAGATGATAATAAGGTGGGTGGCGTTGTGGATAATGAAGTAGGTTTTCAAAGTTTGCAGAGAGATTTAGGTCAGTTAGAAGAGTGGGCTGAATGATGGCAGATGGAGTTTAATGCTGATAAGTGTGAGGTGCTACATTTTGGTAGGAGTAATCCAAATAGGACATACATGGTAAATGGTAGGGCACTGAAGAATGCAGCAGAACAGAGTGATCTAGGAGTAATGGTGCATAGTTCCCTGAAGGTGGAATCTCATGGGGATAGGGTGGTGAAGAAAGCTTTTGGTATGCTGGACTTTATAAATCAGAGCATTGAGTATAGGAGTTGGGATGTAATGTTAAAATTGTACAAGGCATTGGTAAGGCCGAATTTGGAGTATTGTGTACAGTACTGGTCACCAAATTATAGGAAAGATGTCAACAAAATAGAGAGAGTACAGAGGAGATTTACTAGAATGTTACCTGGGTTTCAGCACCTAAGTTACAGGGAAAGGTTGAACAAGTTAGGTCTTTATTCTTTGGAGCGTAGAAGGTTGAGGGAGGACTTGATAGAGGTATTTAAAATTATGAGGGGGATAGATAGAGTTGACGTAGATAGGCTTTTTCCATTGAGAGTATGGGAGATTCAAACAAGACTACATGAGTTTTCGGGAAGCGGCCTGGTCGAGGGGAGTGCCTGACGTGAAAAGTGCTAGTCTTTGGCTCGAGAGTCTTCGGTGAGGAGACTGAGGGAAGAGACTACGCCAGGCACAATTGGAGAGGGTGAAGACATGACCGCTAAGCTGATTCAGTGTGCTACGTGCATGATGTGGGAGGTCAGGGACACTGATGGTGCCCCCGTCTGCTACAGCTGTGGAAAGTGTGTCCAGATTCAGCTTCTGAAGGAGCATGTTGCAGCACTGAAGAAAGAACTGGATGACCTCAGGTTTATCCGCGAAAACGAGAGTTTTCTGGACAGGACCTACAGTGAGGTTGTTACACCGAGGATACCGGAAGAGAGAAAGGGGATGACGATGAGGAAGGAAAGGATGCTTGAAGTACAGGAGACCCCAGGGGATGTACCTCTCGTAAACAGGTTCACCCTCTTGGAAGCTGTCAGGATAGAAGATACTGCCAGTCTGAGAGGCAGACAGGTCTGCGAGCCGAAAATTGGTGCAGAAGCAGAGCCGAGGAGTCAGACATCAGGAAGAGCCGTGGTAGTAGGGGACTCCATAGTAAGAGGTATGGAAAGAGGTTTCTGTGGAAACAGGCCAGATTTAAGAATGGTATGTTGCCTCCCTGGTGCTAGGATCTAGGACATCATGGACTGATGGTAGGGAATCCTCAAGGGTGAAGGTGAACAGCCGGAAGTGGTAGTGCATGTCGGCACAAATGACATCAGGAAGAAGAGGAAGGACATTCTGCAGCGGGACTTCAAAGAACTCAGAAGAAGGCTGAAAAGCAGGACTTCCAGGGTGGTCATCTCCAGTTTGCTTCCAGTTCCTCGTGCTGGAGAGGGCAGGAACAGGGAGATAATGGATCTGAATGTGTGGCTGAGGAACTGGTGCAGGAAGCAAGGATTTACATTCTTGGACGACTGGGATCTGTTTTGGGGTAGGGATGAATTGTACAAAAGGGACGGGTTGCACCTTAATAGGCGGGGGACCAGCATTCTGGCAGACAGGTTTGCAACTGCAACACGGATGTGTTTAAACTAAGTAGTGGGAGGGAGGGGATGAACTGGAAATATAAGGATGGAGTTAAAGGGAAAGTGAAAATAAGAAAAGTTAAAAAGGACAACAGAATCAATGGAGTAGAAAGCTCAAGAAGAGATCATACAGTATGGCCAAGTGAAACAGGAATTGATATGAAAGGAGAGGGGAGTAACAAATTAAAAGTATTATATATGAATGCACGAAGTATAAGGAATAAAGTAGATGAGCTTGAGACTCAGTTGGAAATTGGCAAGTACAATGTGGGAATAACAGAGACATGGCTTCAAGCGGACAGGGCCTGGGAAATGAATATTCAAGGATATACATCTTATCGAAAGGACAGACTGACTGGCAGAGGGTGGCTCTGTTGGTGAGGAATGATATTCAGCCTTGCGAGGGGGGGTCATAGAAACAGGGGATGTAGAGTCAGTATGGATAGAACTGAGAAATTCTAAGGGTAGAAAGACCCTAATGGGAGTTATCTACAGGTCCCCAAACACCAGTCTGGATGTAGGGTGTAAGTTGAATGAAGAGTTAAAATTGGCATGTCGCAAAGGTAATGATACAGTTGTCATGGGGGATTTCAACATGCAGGTAGACTGGGAGAATCAGAATGGTACTGGACCCCAAGAAAGGGAGTTTGTGGAGTGCCTCCGAGATGGATTCTTAGAACAGCTTGTACTGGAGCCTACCAGGGAGAAGACAATTCTGGATTTAGTGTTGTGCAATGAACCGGATTTGATCATGGACCTTGAGGTAAAGGAATCATTAGGAGGTAGTGACCATAATATGATATGTTTTAACCTACAATTTGAGAAGGAGAAGGGAAAATCGGATGTGTCAGTATTACAGTTGAACAAAGGGAACTATGGAGCTATGAGGGAGGAGCTGGCCAAAGTTCAATGGAACAATACCCTAGCAGGGAAGACAGTGGAACAACAATGGCAGGTATTTCTGGGAATAATGCAGAAGGTGCAGGATCGGTTCATTCCAAAGAGGACGAAAGAGCCTAAGGGGAGTAAGGGGTGGCCATGGCTGATGAAGGAAGTAAAGGGCAGTATAAAAATAAAAGAGAAGTATAACATGGCAAAGATGAGCGGGAAACCGGAGGACTGGGAAGCTCTTAAAGAGCAACAGAAGATAACAAAAAAGGCAATACGCCAAGAAAAAATGAGGTACGAAGATAAACTAGCCAAGAAAATAAAGGAGGATAGTAAAAGCTTCTTTAGGTATGTGAATAGCAAAAGAATAGTTAAGACCAAAATTGGGCCATTGAAGACAAAAACGGGTGAATTTATTATGGGGAACAAGGAAGTGGCAGATGAGTTGAACAGGTACTTTGGATTTGTCTTCACTAGGGAAGACACAAACAATCTCCCAGATGTAATAGTGGCCAAAGGAACTAGGGTAAAGGATGAACTGAGGGAAATTTATATTAGGCAAGAAACGGTGTTGGATAGACTGTTGAGTCTGAAGGCTGATAAGTCCCTGGGACCTGATGGTCTGCATCCCAGGGTACTTAAAGAGGTGGCTCTAGAAATCGTGGATACATTGGTAATCATTTTCCAATGTTCTATAGATTCAGGAACAGTTCCTGCTGATTGGAGGTTGGCTAATGTTGTCCCACTTTTCAAGAAAGGAGGGAGAGAGAAAACAGGGAATTATAGACCGGTTAGCCTGACGTCAGTGGTGGGAAAGATGCTGGAGTCAATTATAAAAGAGGAAATTACGACACATTTGGATAGCAGTAGAAGGATCAGTCCGAGTCAGCATGGATTTATGAAGGGAAAATCATGCTTGACTAATCTTCTGGAGTTTTTTGAGGATGTAACTATGAAACTGGACAAGGGAGAGCCAGTGGATGTAGTGTACCTGGACTTCCAGAAAGCTTTTGATAAAGTCCCACATAGGAGATTAGTGGGCAAAATTAGGGCACATGGTATTGGGGGCAGAGTACTGACATGGATTGAAAATTGGCTGGCTAACAGGAAACAAAGAGTAGCGATTAACATGTCCCTTTTGGAATGGCAGGCTGTGACCAGTGGGGTACCGCAAGGTTTGGTGCTGGGACCGCAGCTGTTTACAATATACATTAATGATTTAGATGAAGGGATTAAAAGTAACATTAGCAAATTTGCCGATGACACAAAGCTGGGTGGCAGTGTGAAATGTCAGGAGGATGTTATAAGAATGCAGGGTGACTTGGACAGGTTGGGTGAGTGGGCAAATGTATGGCAGATGCAGTTTAATGTGGATAAATGTGAGGTTATCCACTTTGGTGGCAAGAACAGGAAGGCAGATTACTATCTAAATGGAGTCAAGTTAGGAAAAGGGGAAGTACAACGAGATCTAGGTGTTCTTGTACATCAGTCAATGAAAGCAAGCATGCAGGTACAGCAGGCAGTGAAGAAAGCTAATGACATGCTGGCTTTTATAACAAGAGGAATTGAGTATAGGAGTAAAGAGGTCCTGCAGCTGTACAGGGCCCAGGTGAGACCTCACCTGGAGTATTGTGTGCAGTTTTGGTCTCCAAATTTGAGGAAGGACATTCTTGCTATTGAGGGAGTGCAGCGTAGGTTCACAAGGTTAATTCCTGGAATTGCGGAACTGTCATATGTTGAAAGATTGGAGCGACTGGGCTTGTATACACTGGAATTTAGAGGGATGAGAGGGGATCTGATTGAAACATATAAGATTATTAAGGGATTGGACACACTGGAGGCAGGAAACATGTTCCCGCTGATGGGTGAGTCCAGAACTAAAGGCCACAGTTTAAGAATAAGGGATAGAACAGAGATGCGGAAAAACTTTTTCACCCAGAGAGTGGTGGATTTGTGGAATGCTCTGCCCCAGAAGGCAGTGGAGGCCAAGTCTCTGGATGCATTCAAGAGAGAGTTAGATACTCTTATAGATAGCGGGGTCAAGGGATATGGGGAGAGGGCAGGAACGGGGTACTGATTGTGTATGATCAGCCATGATCACAGTGAATGGCGGTGCTGGCTAGAAGGGCCAAATGGCCTACTCCTGCACCCACTGTCTATTGTCTATTGAGTTGAGAGTTAGAGGGCAAAAGTTTAAGGGTAACACGAGGGGGAATTTCTTTACTCAGAGAGTAGTAGCTGTGTGGAACGAGCTTCCAGTAGAAGTGGTAGAGGCAGGTTCGGTATAGTCATTTGAAGTAAAATTGGATAGGTATATGGACAGGAAAGGAATGAAGGGTTATGGGCTGCGTGTGGGCCACTGGGACTAGGTGAGTGTAAGCGTCGGCACGGACTAGAAGGGCCGAGATGGCCTGTTTCCGTGCTGTAATGCTTATATGGTTATATGGTATAGCTTTCTGTGCTTTGTTTAATAATTTTTACCATTTTGTCTGTTTATTCTCGCTGAATCCCTATCATCAACCATTACACCCTCCTCAGCCACCCCTGTGAAATTGCACTGGAATGTTCCTAATCTACGTGTTATATCAATGAAGTTTCTGACTTGCCTGTCATCCTACAAGAAGAGAAACAGATTTCTTGGGTCTCTAAAGAAGTGCATCTGTCCTGAAGAAGTGTCTCAGCCCAAAACATCAATTGTTTATTCATTTCCTGACTGGCTAAGAAAATTCTGCTTCAAGGATCAACTTTATCCACCATATACATTAACATGTATTAGGAGTCTGCTGTGGGGTGTTGGCACGACACAACAAAAAAAACTGTCACCAATAATAGAGTTTTATAAAAATAAATTTAGAGATTAAAGTATGGATATGCAATAAAATGTGCATAAATACACAAGTACCAGCTTGCACTTACAATGTAAACAGCATTATAAAAAGTGGTTTAAATTATTTAAGGTGCAGTTCAGTGAAGGGGAGCAATTGATAGAGGGGGTGGGGGGGCTAACTAGAATAGTTAATTAGATTAACTACCTGGAGGTAGAAGGTGGTGTGAAGTTAGGATTCGGAACAGGAAGGCAGCGGAACAGCACCTAAGGATTTCCAGTGGGAAGACATTTTGAGTCCTTGAGGGAAGAGAGAGGCCAGACTGCGCAGGCGTATGATGTCAGCCAGTTGAGCGTGAACAGTTTAAAAAGAAGGCAGCCATAGCCAGCGGGCAGCGGAGTAAAAGGGCTTTGGCTCAAGTTGTTGATTGCAAAAGGAGGTAGTATTTGTGTGAGGCCAGTTTTCTGTGGTCGGTGTCAGATGTGGGAGGTCCTGGAGTCTCCTGGCATCCCGGACGGCCACATTTGCACCTGGTTCATCGAAATGCAACTCCTAAGGGACCATGTTAGGGAACTGGAGTTGCAGCTCGATGACCTTCGTCTGGTCAGGGAGAGTGAGGAGGTGATAGAGAGGAGTTACAGGCAGGTGGTCACTCCAGGGCCATGGGGGACAGAGAAATAGGTCACAGCAGGAGAGGGAAGGGGAAGAGTCAGGTACTAGAGAGTACCCCTGTGGCTGTACCCCTTGACAATAAGTACTCCTGTTTGAGTACTGTTGGGGGGGACAGCCTACATGGGGGAAGCGACAGTGGCCGTGCTTCTGGCACAGAGTCTGGCCCTGTGGCTCAGAAGGGTAGGGAAAGGAAGAGGGAGGCAGTAGTGATAGGGGACCCTATAGTTAGGGGGTCAGACAGGCGATTCTGTGGACGCAGGAAAGAAACTCGGATGGTAGTTTGCCTCCCAGGTGCCAGGTGCCGGGATGTTTCTGATCGCGTCCAAGATATCCTGCAGTGGGAGGGAGAACAGCCAGAGGTCATGGTACATATTGGTACAAATGGCATAGGTAGGAAAAGGGAAGAGGTCCTGAAAACAGACTACAGGGAGTTAGGAAGGAAGTTGTAAAGCAGGACCTCAAAGGTAGTGATCTCGGGATTACTGCCTGTGCCAAGCGACAGTGAGAATAGGAATAGAATGAGGTGGAGGATAAATGCGTGGCTGAGGGATTGGAGCAGGGGGCAGGGATTCAGATTTCTGGATCATTGGGACCTCTTTTGGGGCGGGTGTGACCTGTACAAAAAGGACGGGTTGCACTTGAATCCCAGGGGGACCAATATCCTGGCGGGCAGGTTTGATTGAGCTGTTGGGGAGGGTTTAAACTAGTTTGGCAGGGGTGTGGGAATCAGAATGTGAGTGCAGGGATTAAGGTAGAAGGACAAGGGCACGATGCTAAGAGTTCTGAGTTGATGAGGAAGGACAGGCAGGGGACAGAACATAATTGTAGCCAGTTAAAGGGGTTGAAATGTGTCTATTTCAATGCTAGGAGTATGAGGAACAAGGAGGATGAACTTAGAGCATGGATTAGTACGTGGAACTATGATGTTGTGGCCGTTACTGAAACTTGGTTGGAGGAAGGGCAGGATTGGATAATGATGCAGGTACCGGGGTTTAGGTGTTTTAAAAGGAATAGGATGGGAGGTAGAAAGGGGGGGGGGGAAGGTGGCATTACTGGTCAGGGATAGTATCACGGCTATAGAAAGGAAGGATGCTGCAGAGGGAGTGTCCACGGAGTCAGTCTGGGTGGAAGTCAGAAATAGGAAGGGATCAATCACTGTGCTGGGAGTAGTCTATAGGCCACCAAATAGCCCTCTAGACACTAAGGAGCAGATAAGCAGGCAGATTTTAGAATGGTGCAGAAAATACGGGATAGTAGTTATGGGTGATTTCAACTTCCCTCATATTGACTGAGTGCAAGGGGGATAGATGAGGCTGAATTTGTCAGGTGTGTTCAAGGATTCCTGACACAATATGTGGATCTTCCGATGAGAGGAGAGGCTATACTGGATCCAGTTCTGGGTAATGAACCTGGTCAGGTGACAGACCTCTTGGTGGGGGAGCATTTTGGTGAGAGTGACCACAACTCCCTTAGCTTCAGCATAGCTATGGAAAGGGATAAAATCGGACGAAATGGTTAAGTGCTTAACTGGGGAAGGGCAAACTTTGAAGGGATGAGGCAGGAACTAGCGAGAGTAAATTGGAAACAGATGTTGAAAGAGGAAAGCACAGAAGAAATGTGGGAGAAGTTTAGGGACCACTTGTGCTGGGTTCAGGATAGGTTTGTCCAAATGAGGAAAGGAAGAAATAGTAGGAAAAGGGAACTGTGGCTGACAAAACATGTGAGGCAACTCGTCAAGAGGAAAAAGGCAGCATATGTTAGATATAAGAAGCAGGAAGTAGGAGGGGCTTATGAGAAATATAGGGTAGCCAGGAAGGGGCTAAAGAAAGGACTTAGGAGAGCTCGAAGGGGGCATGAGAAGGCCTTGGCATGTAGGATTAAGGAGAACCCCAAGGCGTTCTATGTGTATGTGAAGAATAGGAGGATCACGAGAACGATGGTGGGACCGCTAAAGGATAAAGAGGGCAACATGTGTCTGGAGGCGGAGGAGGAGGTTGGGGAGGTCCTAAATGAGTACTTTGCTTCAGTATTCACAAGTGAAAAGGATCTTGATCAGGATGAGGTTGAAGTAGAGCGGGCCTGTGTGCTGGACAATGTGGAGATTAAGGAAGGAGAAGTGCTGGATCTTCTTAAAAACATTAAGATTGATAAATCCCCAGGGCTGGATATGATACACCCCAGGTTGTTGTGGGAATTGAGAGAAGAGATTGCAGAAGCATTAGCTATGATCTTTGAATCCTCTTTGGCTGCAGGGGAAGTGCCAGAGGACTGGAGAAAGGCAAATGTAGTTCCCTTGTTGAAAAAAGGTAATAGGGAAAACCTGGGAACTATAGACTGGTGAGTCTTACGTCGGTGGTATGCAAACTACTGGAAAGGATTCTTAAGGATAGGATCTACGAGCATTTGGAGAAGTACAGTCTACTCATGGATAGTCAACATGGCTTTGTGAAGGGAAGATTGTGCCTCAAGCCTGATTGAGTTTTTTGAAGAGGTAACAAAAGAAATTGATGAGGGTAGGGCAGTGGATATGGAAACATGGACTTTAGCAAAGCATTTGACAAGGTCCCTCATAAGAGACTCATCCAGAAAGTCATGAGGCATGGGATAAGTGGAACCTTGGCCGTTTGGATAAAAAATTGCTTTAAAGGAAGAAAGCAGAGGGTAGTTGTGGAAGGAAAGTATTCTGCATGGAGGTCTAGTGACTAGTAGAGTGCCACAGGGATCTGTCCTGGGACCCCTGCTATTTCCGATTTTTATAAACGACCTGGATGTAGAGGCGGAAGGATGGGTGAGTAAGTTTGCGGATGACACGAAGATTGGAGGAGCTGTGGATGGAGTTGTAGGTTGTCAAAGGTTATAAGAGGATATAGACAGGCTGCAGAGTTGGGCAGAAAAATGGCAGATGGAGTTCAATCTGGACAAGTGTGAGGTGATACCTTTTTTTAAGGACAAACCAGAAGACTGAATAAAGGATTAATGGTCATTTACTTAAGAGTGTGGATGAACAAAGGGACCTTGGGGTTCAAATCCATACATCCCTCAAGGTCGCTGCACAGGTTGATAGGGTAATTAAGAAGGCCTATGGGATGCTAGGCTTCATTAACAGGAGGATTGAGTTCAAGAGTAGTGAGGTCATGATGCAACTCTACAAATCTCTGGTGAGACCGCACTTAGAGTATTGTATTCAGTTCTGGTCACCTCATTATAGGAAGGATGTTGAAGCTATGGAGAGGATGCAGAGGAGATTTACCAGGATGTTGCCTGGTTTGGAGAACAAGTCATATGAAGCAAGGTTAGCAGAGTTGGGAATTTTCTCTTTGGAGCGTAGAAGAATGAGAGGGGACTTGATAGAGGTCTACAAGATTATGAGAGGCATAGATATCCATCACATGATGGATAGTCAGTACCTGTTTCCCAGGGCACCAATAGCAAACACCAGAGGGCATATGTACAAAATTAAGGGAGGGAAGTTTAGGGGAGACATCAGGGGTAAGTTTTCTACACAGAGGGTTCTGAGTGCCTGGAATGACTTGCCAGGGATGGTGGTGGAGGCTAAAACATTAGGGGTATTTAAGAGCCTCTTGGACAGGCACATGGATGAAAGAAAAATGGAGGGTTATGGGGTAGTGTGAGTTTAGTACTTTTTTTTAAGGATTATATGGGTCGGCACAACATGGAGGGCTGAAGGGCCTGTACTGTGCCGTAGTGTTCTGTGGTTCTAAGTTTCTCTTTTAAGAGCCCTTTAACATTTCCAAGAAGAGCACTTTTGGAAAAGGCAGTTTGCTAGGTGGGTAGTGTCCACAATGATCTTTCCAACATTGCAGCATTTCCATTGAAGACAAAATTCAATTTTCAACATAAGAATAATATGCCTTTTGCAGAGTTAAACTACAAGTGTGCTAAGTCAATGCCACCTCCTCCTCCTCCTCTTCAACACCGCCTACTTATGTTTCAGTTCTTCACTGCTGCCTACAGGAATTTACTTCATTGGTTCAGGCCTTGAATTCAGTATTAATTCGACACTACACAAAAGACCTTACACAGAGTCTGGGATTATTCACTGAAGTTGTTCACCCTGGTGTCTAAAGAAGAACACGAGAGACTGGAAATTTTTGGTTTGGAAAGAAGAAGGTAACAGGTGATCTGATAGTCAGTTCATAAAATATCTCAAAAGAGTTAATGTGGAGAGGATGTTTCCTATAGTGAGGGAATCTGGGACCAGAGGGCACAGCCTCAGAATTGAAGAACATCCCTTTAAATCAGAAAAGAGGAGGAATTTCATTTGCCAGAGGCTGGTGAATCTATGGAATTCATTGCCAGGGATGGCTGTGGAAGTCAAGTCTTTGGGTATATTGAAAGTGAAGGTTGATAGGTTCTTGATTAATCAGGGCACTAAAGATTACGAGGAGAATGGGGTTGGAGGGATAATAAATCAGCCTTGTTGGAATGGCCAAATTTGCTCCTATGTCTCATATAAGATGCTAAGTGAATTGAGCAGCATCAGGGGAAGGAAAGGAATTGGTGATGTTTTGGGTTAAAAAGGAACATGAACAGTTTATTTCCTCCAGCCGATGCTGCTCGCCCAATGAGATCATCCGGCAGACTGGGTGTGCTTGAGATAAAACTGAACATTTCACACAGGACTACTTTAGGCTATCACTCCAAGCAACACCCGGAGCAGGAATGAAAGAAGTAACAAATAAGTAAATAAGCACTAAAGGAACTCAGCAGGTCAGCACACAAAATGCTGGAGGAACTCAGTGGACCAGGCAGCATCTATGGAAAAGGGTACAGTTGATGTTTTGGGCCAAAACCTTTCGGCAGGACTGGATGTAAAAAAGCTGAGGAGCAGATTTAAAAGTGGGGGGGGGGGGGGGGAGGAGAGAGAAAGGCCAGGCGATAGGGTGAAACTTGGAGTGGGAGGGATGAAGTAAAGATTGGTGAAAAATTGATTGGTGAAAGAGATAGAAGGCCATGGAAGAAATAAAAGGGGGGAGGAGCACCAGAAGGAGGCAATGGGTGGGCAAGGAGATAGGGTGAGAGAGGGAAAAGGAAATGGGAAATGCTGAAAGAGAGGAGTGTGGAGGGCATTAACGGAAGTTCGAGAAATCAATGTTCATGCCATCAGGTTGGAGGCTACTCAAACGGAATATAAGGTGTTGTTCCTCCAACCTAAGCGTGGTCTCATCATGACAGTAGAGAAGGCCATGGGAATGTGAAGTGGAATTAAAATGGATGGCCACTGGGAGATTCCACTTTTTCTGGCGCTCAGCGATTTAAGGGTTTCAGTCCGAATTGTTGACTGTACTCTTTTCCTAGATACACACACAAAATGCTGGTGGAACACAGCAGGCCAGGCAGCATCTATAAGGAGAAGCACTGTTGACGTTTCGGGCCAAGACCCTTCGTCAGGACTAACTGAAAGGAAAGATAGCAAGAGATTTGAAAGTAGTAGGGGGAAGGGAAAATGCGAAATGATATGAGAAGACTGGAGGGGGTGGGGTGAAGCTAAGAGCCGGAAAGGTGATTGGCAAAAGGGATACAGAGCTGGAGAAGGGAAAGGATTATGGGACGGGAGGCCTAGGGAGAAAGAAAGGGGGAGGGGAGCACCAGAGGGAGATGGAGAACAGGCAGAATGATGAGCAGAAAGAGAGAAAAAAAGGAAGGGAAAAAAACTAAATATATCAGGGATGGGGTAAGAAGGGGTGGAGGGGCATTAATGGAAGTTAGAGAAGTCAATGTTCATGCCATCAGGTTGGAGGCTACCTAGCCGGTATATAAGGTGTTGTTCCTCCAACCTGAGCGTGGCTTCATCTTGACAGTAGACACCTTTTCCTAGATGGTACCTAGCCTGCTGAGTTTCTCCAGCATTTTGTGTGTGTTGCTTGGATTTCCAACATCTGGAGATTTTCTCTTGTTCAGCAAAACAGGCAGCTTTTGCAGAGGGAAATACACAGTCAATGTTTCAGGTTGAAACTGTTCATTCCTCTCCAAAGATGCTGCCTGACCTGCTGAGTTCCTTTTGTGTTTTGAGTGTGTTACTGCAAATTGACAGCATCTGCAGTTTCAGATGTCTCAATGAATAAATAAAGTCGTTTATTGTCATATGTGCAAGTACATCAGAACCAGATTTATTATCACTGACATAAGCTGTGAAATGTGTTGTTTGTGGCAGCAGTACATTGCAACTCATAAAAATTACATTGCAACACAAACAAAATTCTGGAGGAGCTCAGCAGGTCAGGTAGCATCTAGGGAAATGAATAGACAGTCAATGTTTCGGCTCAGACCTGTCCTTAGGACCCACTGAAATTACTATATGTCACAATAAGAAATATATTTAAAAAATAAGTTGTGCAAAGTAAGAGCGAAAATAATGAGATAGTGTTCATGGACCATCGAGGAATTTGATGGCAGAAGAGAAGCCATTCCTAAAATGTTGAGTGTGTGCCTTCAGGCTCCTGTACCTCCTCCCTGATGGTATCAACGAGAAGAGGGCATGTCCTGGGTGATGGGGGTCTTTAATGATGGATGCTGCCTTTTTGAGGCGTTGCCTTTTAAAGAAGTCCTTGAAGCCAGGGAGGCTTGTGCCAATGATGAAGCTGGCTGAGTTTACAATCTTCTGCAGCTTTTTCCAACCCTGTGCAGTGGCCCCTCCATACTAGACAGTGATACAACCAGTCGGAGTGCTCTCCATGGTACATATGGGGAAATATGCCAAATCTCCTTTGCAATTGCATCAATAGATCAACAGTGCCCAGAATAGATCTTCAGAGATGTTGGCACCCTGGAAATACATATATGCACAGCTTCAATGAAAAATTCATTTGCAGCAGCATCACAGCATTGCTTGTGAATGCATCATTTAAGAAACATTCACAAGAAAAGTGTAAATTAAACAGAATTTTTATAAGAAAACACAAAACAAAAATTATGTCCATTTTACTGCAAAGTGGTCAAATTGGTCAGTGTTGCAAAACTTCAAGTGCCACATATTTGTAGTTGTTCCTGGGCTTCTACTTCTATCCCTGTTCCCTGACTGTGGGCTGGCATGGCCAAATTAATTAATCAGGATTAATTACAAAATTGCTATCATCAAATAGAACACAAATTGTGGAGCAACACACTCACAAAATACTGGAGGAACTCAGTAGGTCAGGCAGCATCTATGGAAAGGTGACACCCTCCATCACTACTAGAAAGGAAGTGGGAGAAAACCAGAATAAGAAGGGGGGAAGAGAGAGGGAAGAAGGAAAAGTTAAAAGATGATAGCTGAACCCTGGTGGGGGAAGGATGAAGTAAGAAGTTGAGAGTTGATAGGTGAAAAGGGAAAGGAATATTTTCCTTAGGAAGAGAGTGGACCATGGAAGAAAGGGAAGGGAGTGGCACCAGGGATGGAAGGGAAGGGAGTGGCACCAGGGATGGAAGAAGATGGAAGAGGAAGGGGAAAAATTATCAGAAGTTGGAGAAATTGATGTTTGTGTCATAACTGAAGACTACCAAGATGGAACAGGAGAAAAGGAAACAGGGATGGTAGTTTGCCTCCCAGATGCAAGGGACTGTGTTGTTTCTGAATGCGTCCACAATATCCTGAAAAGGGAGGGTAAGCAGCCAGAAGTCATGGTACATATTGGTACCAATGACAGAGGTAGAAAAAGTGAGGAAGTTCCAAAAACAGAATACTAGCAGTTAAGAAGGAAGCTGAGAAGCAGGACCTCAAGGGAAGTAACCTCGGGATTGCTGCCTGTGCCACACGACAGTGAGGATAGGAATAGAATGAGGTGGCAGATAAATGTGTGGCTGAAGAATTGAAGGAGGGGCCAGGGATTCAGATTTCTGGATAATTGGGACCTCTTCTGGGGCAGGTGGGACCTGTACAAAGAGATGGGTTGCATTTGAATCCGAGGAGAACCAATATTCTTGCGGGCATATTTACTTGGGTTGTTGGGAGTGGTTTAAACTACTATGACAGGGGGATGGGAACCAGGATGATGGAGCTGAGGATGAGCCAGCAGGTTTACAAGTAGATGATGGGTGTAACATGAATGTAAGGAAGGAGAAGCCAATGATTGGCTACAAATCATTTAACACCATCCAGCCCAAGATCTTAAGGCACAAACTAACGGAGATGGGAGTAGTCTCTCACATGGTGGATTGGATAGTGGACTACTTGACAGATAGACCTCAATATGTGCGGTTGGGAGACTGTAGGTCTGACACGGTGGTCAGCAGCACAGGAGCGCCGCAGGGAACCGTACTCTCTCCGGTCCTGTTCACCCTGTACACATCAGACTTCCAATATAACTCGGAGTCCTGCCATGTGCAGAAGTTCGCTGATGACACGGCCATAGTGGGGTGTGTCAGGAATGGACAGGAGGAGGAGTATAGGAAACTGATACAGGACTTTGTGATATGGTGCAACTCAAACTACCTGCGTCTCAATATCACCAAGACCAAGGAGATGGTGGTGGACTTTAGGAGATCTAGGCCTCATATGGAGCCAGTGATCATTAATGGAGAATGTGTGGAGCAGGTTAAGACCTACAAGTATCTGGGAGTACAGTTAGACGAGAAGCTAGACTGGACTGCCAACACAGATGCCTTGTGCAGGAAGGCACAGAGTCGACTGTACTTCCTTAGAAGGTTGGCGTCATTCAATGTCTGTAGTGAGATGCTGAAGATGTTCTATAGGTCAGTTGTGGAGAGCGCCCTCTTCTTTGTGGTGGCGTGTTGGGGAGGAAGCATTAAGAAGAGGGACGCCTCACGTCTTAATAAGCTGGTAAGGAAGGCGGGCTCTGTCGTGGGCAAAGTACTGGAGAGTTTAACATCGGTAGCTGAGCGAAGGGCGCTGAGTAGGCTACGGTCAATTATGGATAACTCTGAACATCCTCTACATAGCACCATCCAGAGACAGAGAAGCAGTTTCAGCGACAGGTTACTGTCGATGCAATGCTCCTCAGACAGGATGAAGAGGTCAATACTCCCCAATGCCATTAGGCTTTACAATTCAACCGCCAGGACTTAAGAACTTTTTAAAAGCTATTATTAATGCTTTTTGAGATAGTGATTTAGATGCATATCATATTTTTTTACTGAGTTAAGTATTGTATGTAATTAGTTTTGCTACAACAAGTGTATGGGACATTGGAAAAAAGTTGAATTTCCCCATGGGGATGAATAAAGTATCTATCTATCTATCTATCTATCTATCTATCTATCTATCTATCTATCTATCTATCTATCTATCTATCTATCTATCTATCTAAATGCAGACAGAGCAACGAGTTAAATTGTATCACAGGGGCAAAATTCAAAATGGTGAAGAATGCAGGACTGAAGGTGCTGTTTTAAATGCACATAGCATTCAGAATAAGGTGGACGAATTTGTGGTGCAATTAGAGATTGGTTGGTATGGGCATCACTGAGTCGTGGCTGAAAGAAGGTCATAGAAAGAAGGGCGAACATAAGTGGAGATGTGGAGAAAGCGAACCAGCTGAACAACTTCTTCAACAGGTTCGACAGCTCAATCTCATCCTCACCGCAGAAATCCACACCAGGCTTACTTCCCTCACAGGAAAATAGCCACTCACAGGAGACCTTGCCCACGCCCAGGATTACGGCTGCTCAGGTGGAAGGTCAACTGAGGAAGATCTGTACCAGCAAGGCGGCTGGACCGGATGGAGTTTCCCCACGATTACTGAGGGCCTGTGCGACTGAGCTGGGAGAACCACTACAGCGCATCTTCAACATGAGCCTGGAGCAGAGAAGAGTACCCAGACAGTGGAAAACATCCTGTATTGTCCCGGTACCGAAGAAACCACAACCAAAGGAGTTGAATGACTTCAGACCTGTTGCCTTGACGTCGCACGTGATGAAGACCATGGAGCGGCTGATAATACAGAATCTGAGGCCACAAACCAGGCACGCCCAGGATCCTCTTCAGTTTGCGTATAAGGAGAAGGTGGGAGTGGAGGATGCTATCACGTATTTGCTGCACAAATCACTCTCTCACCTAGATGGGGTCAGTTGTGCTGTGAGGATTACATTCCTTGACTTCTCTAGTGCCTTTAACACCATCCAGCCCAAGATCTTAAGGCACAAACTAACGGAGATGGGAGTAGACTCTCACATGGTGGATTGGATAGTGGACTACTTGACAGATAGACCTCAGTATGTGCGGTTGGGAGACTGTAGGTCTGACATGGTGGTCAGCAGCACAGGGGCGCCGCAGGGAACCGTACTCTCTCCGGTCCTGTTCACCCTGTACACATCAGACTTCCAATATAACTCAGAGTCCTGCCATGTGCAGAAGTTCGCTGATGACACGGCCATAGTGGGGTGTGTCAGGAATGGACAGGAGGAGGAGTATAGGAAACTGATACAGGACTTAGTGATATGGTGCAACTCAAACTACCTGCGTCTCAATATCACCAAGACCAAGGAGATGGTGGTGGAGTTTAGGAGATCTAGGCCTCATATGGAGCCAGTGATCATTAATGGAGAATGTGTGGAGCAGGTTAAGACCTACAAGTATCTGGGAGTACAGTTAGACGAGAAGCTAGACTGGACTGCCAACACAGATGCCTTGTGCAGGAAGGCACAGAGTCGACTGTACTTCCTAAGAAGGTTGGCGTCATTCAATGTCTGTAGTGAGATGCTGAAGATGTTCTATAGGTCAGTTGTGGAGAGCGCCCTCTTCTTTGTGGTGGCGTGTTGGGGAGGAAGCATTAAGAAGAGGGACGCCTCACGTCTTAATAAGCTGGTAAGGAAGGCGGGCTCTGTCGTGGGCAAAGTACTGGAGAGTTTAACATCGGTAGCTGAGCGAAGGGCGCTGAGTAGGCTACGGTCAATTATGGATAACTCTGAACATCCTCTACATAGCACCATCCAGAGACAGAGAAGCAGTTTCAGCGACAGGTTACTGTCGATGCAATTCTCCTCAGACAGGATGAAGAGGTCAATACTCCCTAATGCCATTAGGCTTTACAATTCTACCGCCAGGACTTAAGAACTTTTTAAAAGCTATTATTAATGCTTTTTGAGATAGTGATTTAGATGCATATCATATTTTTTACTGAGTTAAGTATTGTATGTAATTAGTTTTGCTACAACAAGTGTATGGGACATTGGAAAAAAGTTGAATTTCCCCATGGGGATGAATAAAGTATCTATCTATCTATCTATCTATCTATCTATCTATCTATCTATCTATCTATCTATCTATCTATCTATCTATCTATCTAGTTGGGAGCTTAACATCAAAAGATACACTTTGTATTGAAAGGACAGGCAGGAAAGCATAGGCGGTGGTGTGGCTCTGTTGGTGAGAGATGGAATTACATCTTTAGAAAGAGGTGACATAGGGTCAGAGAATGTTGAATCTCTGTGGATGGAGTTAAGGAACTGCAAGGGTTTTAAAAAAACTATTATGGAAATCAGTTATAGGCCTCTGGATAGTAGCCAAAATGTGGGGTTGAGATTGTAAAGGGAGCTAGCTGAAAAGGCATGTAATAAGGGTAATGTCACAATTGTAATGGGGGATTTCCATATGTAAGGGGATTGGGAAAATCAGGTTGGTGTCAGATTGCAAGAAAGGAAATTTGTTGAATGCCAATGAGATGACTTTTTAGAGCATCTTGTGCTTGAGCCTACTCAGGGAAAGGCTATCTTAGATTGGATGTTGTGTAATAATCCTGATTTTATTAGTCAGCTTAATGTAAATGTACCCTCAGGAGGCAGTGATCATAATATTCTTGAATTCATACAGCAATCTGAGAGGGAGAAGCATAAGTCACATGTATCAGTATCACAATGGAATAAAGGGAATTACAGAGGCATGAGAGAGGAGCTTGCCTCAGGTGGAGTTGGAGGAGAATACTGGCAGGGATGAAAGCAGAGCAGAGTAAGGAGGATTTTTTGTAGCTAGTTGATAAATTCCTGATTGGTTGGGGCATCAAGGGATAAGGTGAGAGGCCAGGTGTATGGGGTTGAATGGGATCCAGGATCAGCCTTGATGAAATGGTGGAATTGACTCGATGGGCTGAATGGCCTAATTTTGCTCCTGTGTCTTATGGTCTAATATGAGGTGTTACTCCTCCATCCTGAGGGTGGCCTTACCATAGCAGAAGAGAAGACCATGGACCGATGTGTTAGAATAGGAACGGGAACTAAAATGGTTAGCCACCAGGAAATTCTTTTTGCAGATTGAGCTGAGGTGTCTGACAGAGTGAACCCCAATCTATGTTGGGTCCTACCAATGTAGGGGAAGCCACATCAGGAGCACCAGATACAATAGACAACCCCTACAGATTTCCGGGTGAAGTGTTGCCTCACCTGGAAGGACTGTTTGGGGCCCTGAATGGAGGTGAGGGAGGAGGTGAATGGGTAGGTGGAGTACTTTGGCCACTTGCAGGGATAAATGCCAGAAGGGAGATTGGTGGGGAGGGACAAATGGACAAGGGAATCACAGAGAGTGTGATCCCTAGGGAAAGTGGAGCGTGAGGGAGGGTCAAAGGTGTGTTTGGTGTAGAATCACATTGGAGATGGTGAAAGTTGTGGAGAATGATGTGTTGGATGCAGAGGGTCATGGGGTAGTGGGAGGTGAAACTCTAATCACTGTTAAGGCGGCAGGATGATGGGATGAGGGCAGATGTCTGCAAAATGGAGGCGTGGGTGAGGACAGCATCAATGGTGAAGATGGGGAAGTCCCATCCTTGGAAGGAGGAGGACATCTCCAATGTCCTGGAATGGAAAGCAACATCCTGGGACCTGATCTGGTGGAGATGAGGGAGCCAAGGAAAGGGACTGGAGACAGGGTGAGAAAAGGTATAGTCAACATAGCTGTGGGTTTATTACAAATATCGGTGTACAGTTTGTGTGTAGTGATGTAGACAGAGAGGTTGAGAAAGAGGAGGGAAGTGTCTGTTGGAGTATAAAGTGAATACAGTGGTCATAGTGTTTCAACACCGAGGTCGTGATTTGATTTGTGCAGGGTGGTTCATGAACTGAATGGGAGAGTTTCCAAACCCGGCCTCCCGCCCGACGGGAGCCGGGAGAAGGGGGAAGATCTGCTCCTGAACCCGGTGGTGAGGGTCTTTAGTCTGCTGTCCCTCAGCCGGGAGAAGGGGAAGAGCGGCTCCTGAACCCGGTGGTGAGGGTCTTTAGTCTGCTGTCCCTCAGCCGGGAGAAGGGGAAGAGCGGCTCCTGAACCCGGTGGTGAGGGTCTTTACTCTGCTCTCCCTCAGCCGGGAGAAGGGGAAGAGCGGCTCCTGAACCCGGTGGTGAGGGTCTTTAGTCTGCTGTCCCTCAGCCGGGAGAAGGGGGAAGATCTGCTCCTGAACCCGGTGGTGAGGGTCTTTACTCTGCTCTCCCTCAGCCGGGAGAAGGGGAAGAGCGGCTCCTGAACCCGGTGGTGAGGGTCTTTAGTCTGCTGTCCCTCAGCCGGGAGAAGGGGAAGAGCGGCTCCTGAACCCGGTGGTGAGGGTCTTTACTCTGCTGTCCCTCAGCCGGGAGAAGGGGAGAGCGGCTCCTGAACCCGGTGGTGAGGGTCTTTAGTCTGCTGTCCCTCAGCCGGGAGAAGGGGAAGAGCGGCTCCTGAACCCGGTGGTGAGGATCTTTAGTCTGCTGTCCCTCAGCCGGGAGAAGGGGAAGAGCGGCTCCTGAACCCGGTGGTGAGGGTCTTTACTCTGCTGTCCCTCATCCGGGAGAAGGGGAAGATCTGCTCCTGAACCCGGTGGTGAGGGTCTTTAGTCTGCTGTCCCTCAGCCGGGAGAAGGGGAAGATCTGCTCCTGAACCCGGTGGTGAGGGTCTTTACTCTGCTGTCCCTCAGCCGGGAGAAGGGGAAGATCTGCTCCTGAACCCGGTGGTGAGGGTCTTTACTCTGCTGTCCCTCAGCCGGGAGAAGGGGAAGAGCGGCTCCTGAACCCGGTGGTGAGGGTCTTTACTCTGCTGTCCCTCCCTCAGCCGGGAGAAGGGGAAGAGCGGCTCCTGAACCCGGTGGTGAGGGTCTTTACTCTGCTGTCCCTCCCTCAGCCGGGAGAAGGGGAAGAGCGGCTCCTGAACCCGGTGGTGAGGGTCTTTAGTCTGCTGTCCCTCCCTCAGCCGGGAGAAGGGGAAGAGCGGCTCCTGAACCCGGTGGTGAGGGTCTTTACTCTGCTGTCCCTCCCTCAGCCGGGAGAAGGGGAAGAGCGGCTCCTGAACCCGGTGGTGAGGGTCTTTAGTCTGCTGTCCCTCAGCCGGGAGAAGGGGAAGAGCGGCTCCTGAACCCGGTGGTGAGGGTCTTTAGTCTGCTGTCTCTCCCTCAGCCGGGAGAAGGGGAGAGCGGCTCCTGAACCCGGTGGTGAGGGTCTTTACTCTGCTGTCCCTCCCTCAGCCGGGAGAAGGGGAAGATCTGCTCCTGAACCCGGTGGTGAGGGTCTTTACTCTGCTGTCCCTCAGCCGGGAGAAGGAGAAGATCTGCTCCTGAACCCGGTGGTGAGGGTCTTTACTCTGCTGTCCCTCCCGCCCGACGGGAGCCGGGAGAAGGGGAAGAGCGGCTCCTGACGGCAGCTGCGGGAAGATGACCGAGAGGCGGAGCGGATCGCATGACGCCAGGGGCCCGGGTGTTGCGCCCGCGGAGGGGCGGCCGCCTGACACGTGACGGCGGCGGCGGCGCAGCGACGCGGATACAGTGTATCCAACCCCGGGCAAAGTGTATCCGAGACACAGCGTGGGGCAAGTCGGCGGCCGCTTTTCTGTCACCGCCACCGTCTTCTCCCCTGCCGGCCGATTCTCCCATCTGATGCGAAGCCGCGCCGGGGATGGCTCCGTTCACGAGCGACGGGCAGAGGAATGGTTGATGAGGCGGGTGAAAGTTAGCCCCGATCCGGTAAGGCAGCGCTTTCCCAGCCGAGCACTGGATGCTCGCCACCCGCGCTCCGGCTCCGGCTCCGGCTCCGCTCGCTTTTGGATAAATAAAGCATTAATACTATGCTTCAAGTTTCTTTGCAAAGTAAAGTAAAATCAAATCAAAAAAGGAGCTGGGATCGGGGTTTATATTGCCCCCCGTTTGCAAACCCCCTCGATTCCAATTATTAGTGTTAACTATTTTTAATATTTTACCATTTAATGTATTACTGTACTGTGGCAAAACAACGAGAGACGAAGTGATAAACACAAGAGATTCTGCAGCTGCTGGAGCAACATGCCAAATGCTGGAGGAACTCAGCAGGTCGGGGTTTTAATGAAGGGTCTCGGCCCGAAACGTCTCTATTCCTCTCAATTGATGCTGCCTGACCTGCTGAGTTCCTCCAGCATTTTTGTGTTACTCGAGATACGAAGTGATTTACGTTTGATGAAGAAATTGGTCCTGTGTGGGGTTAGTAACCTAATACTTCGATTTGCGTGCTTTAATGGCATAAAATAGCGTAATCAAAATCCACAGATGCTATAATTGCAACTGTTGATTTTTTTAATGCCTACATGAGTAACTCAAATTATGCTTTCGTAAAGATACATGTTAGTTAATACTGATGACGTGAGTTGAAACGCTGCATTTAAGAAAGCATGAGTGGAAATCAGGCATTTTATTTGCAGATTTGCGATGTTTCAAAGTAAATGACATCCAAGTAACACAAGATCGCTCCTTTGTAGAGTGCTTAATGAAAAATGCTGTGGAATATCTTCATGGGATTGATATCTGGAATATTTTTAAAATTCTGTTTCTGATGTATCTAAAATTGGAATGATTTCAGCTTGAAAGATGCACACTCAATGTTTTAGGAGCAGTTTCTTCCCCTCCTCCATCAGCTCCATGAACTCCCTCACTAACCTCTCTTCTACACTATTTATTATTGTAGTTTTTAGTAACTGAAATAACCATGTTACAACAGTGGTGTGCTGAAGTGGATGAGCTGCAACAGAGTACACCCATAGCCACATGTTCCTCCTCTGCCTAACCAAGTGGCCCTGAGTGTATTGTTTGTTTATTGAGATACAGTGCAGAACAGGCCCTACCGGAGCCAGCTGCCCTGGAACAACCCCCCCCCCCCCCCCCCCCACCCCTGATTTAACCCTGGTCTAATCATGGGACATTTACAAATTAACCTACCAACCGGTAGGTCTTTGGACTGTGGGAGAAAACCAGAGCTGCCACGTGGTCACATGGGGAGAGTGTCCAGGCAGCGGTGGGAATTGAGCCCCGGTCGTCTGTGCTAACCACTACACCGCCGTGCTGCTGTCTCCGTTCACTACTCTGGATTCACTTTCCTACAGGCAGTCAGAGCAGTGTCCGTCAGTGATGATAAATCTGATTCTGATTCAGTCAGTTGGAACTCCGGACGGAGATGAGGGGTACCGGTAAGAATGCGTGGGATTTACTGCAGGGTGGGAAGACGATTGGCAGCCCTGCAATTGTTGAAGTTGAGCTTGGGAGCCATGCATGACAAGTACTGGAAAAGGCATGGATGAGAGTTTCAGTCACGTGGGAGAAGCAGGAGCAGTGTTTCAGATGTGGAGCATGCAGTGATAAGTGACTACTGTTGCATGGTTTGAAGTTCAACACAGCATGCAGCTTCAGTGTTTATCAGAGTTTGTCAGACAAGCTGAAGGAATACGGCTGTATTAGCTGGGTGGGTGAGTTTCTGCTGCTGTTCTGAGGATTGATTATATTTCGGTGCAAGAGTCTTGGGTGATCAGAAACGGGTTTAATATCACCGGCATATGTTGTTTTGTGGCAGCAGCATAAAGCAGTGTGTAATAATAAAATAAAAACTGTAAATTACAGTAAGAGATATGTATTAACAGTTAAATATGTACTGCAAGAAGAGAACAAAAAAATAATGAGGTAATGTACGTGGGTTTTTGTCCATTCGGAAATCTGATGAGGGAGGGGAAGAAGCTGTTCCTGAAAAGTTGAGTGTATGTCTTCAGGCTCCTGTACCTCCTTGATGGTAGCAATGAAAAGAGGGCCTGGGTGATGGGGATCCTTAATGATGGATGGCATTGTCTTTTAAAAGTGTTCTCATTGCTGGGGAGACTAGTGCCCATGGTGGAACCGACTGGGTTTACCACTTACTGCGGCTTTTGCCAATCCTCTGCAGTGGCCCCTCCGTATCGGATGGTGATGCAGCCAGTGCCAGTGCTCTTAATGATCCATGGTATTTAACTCAGTTACAGACACCATGGAGTCAAGGTTGGTAGTGAAGATGTAGATGCCCTGAAAAAGGAGCAGTGTTGTTAAACTAAGCTAGTTCCATCGTGGGCACCAGCCTCCCCATCATCAGGGACATCTTCAAAAGGTGATGCCTCAAAAAGCCAAGTATCCATCACTAAGGGCTCCCACCGCCCAGGACATGCCCTCTTCTTTTCATCGCTCTGCGTCTGTACTCGCTGGAATTTAGAAGACTGAGGGGGATCTCATTGAAATCTATCGAATATTGGAAGATCTGGGTAGTGTGGATGTGGAGAGGAAGTTTCTTATTCTGGGGAGCCTAGGACCAGAAGGTATAGCCTCAGAATACAAGAATGGAAATGAGGAGGGATTTCTTTAGCCAGAGGGTGGTGAATCTGTGGAATTTGTTACCACAGGTGGCTGTGGAGGCCCGGTCATTGAGTACAGTCGGCCCTGCTTATCCACGGATTCAACCAACTGCGGATTGGGAAAACCTGGACGTTCTCTCTCCAGCACTCGTTGCTTGAGCATGTACAGACTATTTTTTCTTGTCATTATTCCCTAAACAATACAGTATAACAACTATTTACATAGCATTTACATTGTATTAGTATTATAAGTAATCTAGAAATGACTTAGAAGTACAGGCAGTCCCCGGGTTATGAATGAGTTCCATTCCTGAGTCCGTCTTTAAGTCGGATTTGAAGTCGGAACAGGTACATCCGGTATTATTTAGCGTCAGTTAGTCAAACGTTTTTCTTAGTATATAGTACATATTTTACCTTTCTATGCATATAAAACACTTAAGAAACATACACATTTCAATAATTTAACCACTGCGTTTCTTATTAATAATTGTAGCTTTCATCGGGGCAGGGCCTTTCACATTCTCCATTAAAATTGTTCCGATCGTTGACCGACTGTAGCCTAACGCTTTTCCAATGACCGATGGCGTTTCATCTCTTTCCGATCGCTTTATTACTTCCACCTTATTTTCAATCACGATCGTGATTATTTTCGTGAACAGAAACACTGTGAATTCAGAGCTGCACCACCAGGTCCTAATGTCAACATGTTAAAAGGTCCGGGGTTCCGCTGGGTCCTGAAGACCACCGCACTGATACATGTTAAATAAGGGACTTGAGCATCCGCGAATTTTGGTATCTGCGGGGGGTCCTGGAACCAATTCCCCGCGGATAAGGAGGGCCGACTGTGTATTTAAAGCAGAAGATGATGGATTCTTAATTAGTAAGGGTGTTAACAGTTACGGGGAGACGGCAGGAGAATGGGGTTGAGAGGGGTAATAAAACGGCCATGATGTAATGGAGGAGTAGACGCTGGGTCAAATGGCCTAATTCTGCTCCTGTGTCTTGGGGTCTTATGGCCGATCTTGTAGAGGTATGTAAAATTACAAGATGCTCAGATAGGGCTGAAGTCTCAGAAACAAGAGGGCATACATGTAAGGTATGTGGAAAGAGTTTTAAACGGAAGTTGTGAAAAGTTTTTTTTACACATGGTGTGATTACCGGAACTTGTTACGAGAGTAGATGGAGGGGTAAGATATGTTTAAGAGACACTTTGATAGACATTTAAATAGGTAAGACGTAGAAGGATGTTGTCCTAGAGCCATGTTTCTGTAAGAACAAACATGCAACAGTCCTTATTTCACGCTGGGTCAACCGCAAACAAAGGCAGTCCAGCTTGTCTTCCAGAGGGCGAACACTGGGGAGCAGTACTGGTGTGAGAGCTGGCTCCACTGTTGGTGCTGCTGTCCCGTGTTCACTCCGTGGAAGAAAAGTTGGATCGAATTTGAATGCGGCTGACTCATACGCCTCTACGCCATCGATCTTTAGGCCCTGCCACTGAGGGACTTGTGCTAATGTTATTTTGTGACTCTATGGTGACTATCTGTGCTGTGTGTGACTGTACGTATTCACCCAGAGGGATGATGTTTCCTTTAGCTGTATAGATGTGTATGGTTTATTGACAATAAACATGAAATTAATATGAACCTAGAGTGAGCAAATAGGAAGGGTCTTGGCCCGAAACGTCGACAGTGCTTCTCCTTATAGATGCTGTGTTCCACCAGCATTTTGTGTGTTTTGTTTGAATTTCCAGCATCTGCAGATTTTCTCGTGTGAACAAATAGGGTTAGTATGGAGGGACAGAAAGGTCAACACAGATCTGAAGGGATGAAGGCGCTAATTCTGTGCTCACAACTTGAGCACTGTATCCTTTTCACAAAGCTTTGTGTCACCTGTCCTATTTGAATTGATGTTTTGTTATACTTGCCGATGCCTCTGTAGAATTACTTGTGTACTACAAACTGTGATGCTGAGCAAAAATAATACATACTAAAATACGGCTAATCATGTTAGATCTGTTTCAGACTCGAGTCCTTACTCAGTCATTCATTGAGTTTCTGCTCTGACTGTACCTCCAGGTTGCAGAACCTTTAGAGAGGGTGCGGAAGAGATTTGCCGGGATGCTGCCTTGATTAGAGAGCATGTCTTATGAGGATAGGTTTAGCGACTACAGCTTTTCCCTTTGAAGTGAAGAAGAATGAGAGGTGACTTGATAGAGGTGTACAATATAATCAGAGGCATAGATCATGTGGATGGTCAGAGACTTTTTCCCAAGAGCTAAAATGGCTAATATGAGCGGGCACCATTTTAAGGTAACTGGTAGAGATTATGGGGGGTGGGGCATGTCAGAGAGTGGTGGTGTGGAACACACTGCCAGGGGTGGTGATACAGGGAGATACATTAGAGGCATTTAAGAAATAGAGGAGTGGAGGGTTATGCAGAAGGAAACGGTTAGATTGATCTTAGAGTAGGTTAAAAGGCCAGCACAACACTGTGGGGCCGAAGGTCCTGGGTTGTGCTGTAATGTTCTATATTCTATGTCAAACACTCCCCATAGTTGTATGATTCTGAGCAAAACTGGTTGTGGCCTTTGGATTCCTGCAAGAGGCCCAGACGTGCCGTGGTTTGGTTTGTTTATCTAGCGACACAACGCGGAGTAGGCTTTTCTGGCCCTTTGAACCGTCCCGCACCAGCATCCCCCGAGAGCCCCGATTAACCCTAATTAGCATTAGGACAATTGGCAATGACCCACCCAGTACATCTTTGAACTGTGGGAGGACCCGAGAAAACACTTACGTTCCACAAAAAGGATGTACAGAGTCTATTTACAGAATCAAAGCCGGAACTCTGGAACACCCCGAGCTGTAACAGCTGACCGTCATGCTACCGCGGATATGGAGGCTTGCATGCCCCAGTAACCTGGAGAGCTGTGCTGGCTGGAGTCAGGGCTTTACGCTTCGGCTCTTGGTAGGAACGCCCATGCCATACAGGTCAAAGGGTAGAGACCAGACTAAGAGTGGCCCAGGTTCAGGGGTTCAGCTTAGGGCTAACACCCCTGACTGGTAAAACAAAACTGTTAAGGAAAGAGCGATAAAGAATCCTTCTGCGTCTGAGTGCAGTGGTATTCCTGAGTCTCCACTTAGGGCTTACATTGCTGACAGTAGAGAGAACTGAGAAGAAACCTCTGGCATGATGAAGGAAGACTTGCACGCCAACGGAGAGAGAGGACCTCCATCCCTGCCCTAAACACCAACGGCATAATGGCACGTAACATTTCTAGATTGAGAAGTTAAACTCTGCAACCTCGACACCGTTCAGAAGGTTGGTTATCCTAGAATTCTTGTTCAATGCTCAGCCTTTCAGTCAACATCAGTGGAAAACAATCAACCTGTTTTTGTGAACAGAAAAGCTGTCATACGATTGAGAAGCGTGACTCTTAATATGTTTAATTGTGCTACAGAAAGGGAAACTATTCTGTGGTTTTTCTTCAGCCGCTTATATATATACTCGAACATATTTGATAGAGATATGTAAAATTATGAATGGTATCGGTAGGGTAGACTTTTTACACTGAGCTTGGGCGAGATTATGCGGAAAAACCTTTTCACCCGGAGAGTGGTGGATATGTGGAATGCTCTGCCCCAGAAGGCAGTGGAGGCCAATTCTCTGGATGCATTCAGGAGAGAGTTAGATAGAGCTCTTATAGATAGCGGGGTCAAGGGATATAGGGAGAGGGCAGGAACGGGGTACTGATTGTGTATGATCAGCCATGATCACAGTGAATGGCGGTGCTGGCTAGAGGGGCTGAATGGCCTATTCCTGCACCTACTGTCTATTGTCTATTGTCTATTAGAACTAGAGGCCATATGCTAAGTGTAAAAGGTAAAATATTTAAGGGGAATGTAAGGGGGAAGTCCTTCACTGAGAGAGTTATGAGGGTACGGAACGAGCTGCCAGTGGTAGATGTGGGATCGATTGCAACATTTAAAAGAAATTTGGATCAGTACGTGGACGGGAGGGGTATGGATGGCTGTGGTCTGGGTGCAGGTTGATGGGTTTGAGTCGTGGGTTTGGCATGGACTAGATGGGGCGAAGGGTTTGTTTCTGTGTGCCAGTGTTCTATGACTCTATCACCATATTTCCTTACAGTGATAGTTTGCTTAAAGAAGCCGTGTTAATGTCCTTATCAACATGTGCTGTGTCATATGATGTGGGCGATCATGGTCTCATGACCATGATTGTTCTTGGCAAACTTTTCTACAGAAGATTGCCATGGCCCTCTTCTGGGCAGTGTCTTTACAAGACGGGTGACCCCAGCCATTATCAGTACTCTTCAGAGATTGTCTGCCTGGCATCAGTGGTCGCATAACCCGGACTTGTGATATGCACCAGCTGCTCATACCATCCACCAGCTGCCCCCGTGGATTCACGTGACCCTGACTGTGGGGCTAAGCAGGTGCTACACCTGCCCCTGGGTGACCTGCAGGCTAGTAGAGGGAAGGAATGTCACCTGTTAATATATCATACTTAAATTGAAGATGCATGTTCATATCTCGAATTCGAAAGAAGTCATGGAAAAATCATAGAATTGAGTGCATTCCTACTGTTCCTGTGAAATGATCCATTGAAGTAGCTTTTGGCTCTTTGAAATTGGATTGTGAGCATGTGTTTCCAGTTACATTGCTTCTCTCAGTAAATCATTTCCATCATCACTAAGTGGTTATATCGTTCTTTGGTTAAATTGAGTCAAACAAGAATTGCAGGGTTAATTGCAGAGGTGAAATATATAGAAACAAAATTTCTGACACACTTCTTTTTGAATATTTTTCAGGAAGCCAGTTCTGTATCCCACGCATGGAACCAGCTGCTCTTTGTGGATTTGTGTGATGCACCAGGATGTCGGGTAACTGTAATTGAAATTTTCAAATATTATAGCTATATTATAGATGGATAACGGATAGATATTCCTGTACCTTCATTGGGAAGGAGCCTTAGGTCCCACCTGGTGTAAGAACAGTTATTACCTACATTGGGAAGTAGGTACAGGAGCCTTGTGTCCCACCAGGTTTAGGAACAGTTATTACCCCTCAACCATCAGGCTCCTGAACTAGTATGGATAACTTCACTGACCTCAACTCTGAACTGATCCTACAACCTACAGACTCACTTTGAAGGACTCTACAACTCACGTTCTCAGTATTATTTATTTATTATTTTTGTGCAGTTTGTCATCTTTTGCATGTTGGTTGTTTGTCAGTCTTAGTGTGTGGTTTTCATTGTATTTCTTTCATTCTCCAGTGAATGCCCACAAGAAAATGAATCTCAGGGTTGTACATGATGATATGTATGTTCTTGGATTATAAATTTACGTTGAACTTTGTACTTTGAGGCATTCTGCTTTTAACTCCTGATCTGGTACTGTTTTTGTTGGAAAGGGCAATTTTTAGATTTTATTGGTTCAAAATCTGAGTCACTGGATGTTAGATAATAAAACATAAGAACAGAATTAGGCAATTCAGCCCATCACGTCTGCTCCACCATTCAATCATGACTGATCCTTTCTTCTATATCCCTCTGAATACCAGTTCCCAGACTTCTCCCTGTAACCTTTGATGCCATGTCCAATCAAGAACCTATCAATCTCTGCCTTAAATACATCCAACGATCTGGACTCCACAGCTGCATGTGGCAACAAATCCCACAAATTCACCACCCTTTGGCTAAAGAAATTTCTCTGCATCTGTGTTTTGAAAGGGCGCCCCTCTATCCTGAGGCTGTGCCCTCTCGTCCTAGACTCTCCCACCATGGGAAACATCCTTTCCACATCTACTCTGTCTAGGCCTTTCAATATTTGAAAGGTTTCAATGAAATCCCCCCTCATCCATCTGAATTCCAGCGAGTACAGGCCCAGAGCCATCACACGTTCCTTGTATGATAACCATTTTATTCCTGGAATCATCCTTGTGAACCTCCTCTGGACCCTCTCCAAAGCCAGCACATCCTTTCTAAGATGAGGAACCCAAAACTGTTCATAATACTCAAAGTGAGGCCTCACCAGTGCCTGATAAAGCCTCAGCATCACATCTTTGCTCTCGAATTCTAGACCTCTTGAAATGAATGCTAACATGACATTTGCCTTCCTCACCACTGACTCAACCTGCAAGTTAACCTTTTGGGTGTTCTGCACAAGGACTCCCAAGTCCCTCTGCATCTCAGATTCCTGGATTTTCTCCGTTTAAAAAATAGTCCGCACATTTATTTCTACTACCAAAGTGCATGACCATGCATTTTCCAACATTGTATTTCATTTGCCACTTTCTTGCCCATTCTCCTAATCTGTCTAAGTCCTTCTGCATCCTACCTGTTTTGTCAACACTACCTGCCCCTCCACCAATCTTTGTATCATCTGCAAACTTGGCAACAAAGCCATCTATTCCATCATCTAAGTCATTTATATGTATAAAAAGAAGTGGTCCCAGCACCGACCCTTGTGGAACACTACTAGTTACTGGCAGCCAACCAGAAAAGGATCTTTTTATTCCCACTCGCTGCCTCCTACCAATCAGCCAATGCTCTAACATGTTAGTAACTTTCCTGGAATACCATGGGCTCTTAACTTGGTAAGCAGCCTCATGTGTGGCACCTTGTTAAACATGGCTGATCCTGGATCCTATTCAACCCCATATACCTGCCCTCTTACCATATCCCTCGATGCCCCGACCAATCACCTTCCGCTTTAAGTATACCCACGGACCTGGCCTCCACTGCAGTCTGTAGCAGAGCATTCCACAGGTTCACCAATCTTTGGCTAAAAAAAAATCCTCCTTCCTTCTGTTCTGAAGGGTCACCCCTCTAGTTCTGGATACCCCCACCATAGGAAACATCCTGTCCACATCTGCCCTATCTAGTTCTTTCAACATTTGGTAGGTTTCAATGAGATCCCCACACATTTTTCTAAATTCCAGTGAGTACAGGCCCAAAGCTGCCAAACTCTCCTCATATGTTAACCCTTTTATTCCCGGAATCATCCTCATGAATCTCCTCTGGACTCTCTCCAATGACAACACATCCTTTCTGAGATTTGGGGCCTAAAACTGTTGTCAATACTCCAAGTGTGGCCTGACCAGTGTCTTATAAAGGCTCAGCATTATCTCCTTGATTTTATATTTTATTTCCCTTGAAATAAGTGCCAACACTGCATTTGCAATGCTAAGTTGGAACCCTAGAAATTTATTCAAGAAAACAAATCCTTTTATTTTTATTTATTTAGAAATACCACACGGTAACAGGCCCTTCCGGCCCAGTGAGACGGCGCCGCCCAATTCCACCCATGTGACCAATTGCTTTGGTAACCACGCAGTCATAGGGAGAACGTGCAAACTCCACCCAGACGGTGGCAGAATTGAACCCGAGTAATTAGCACTGTAATTGCGTTATGCTAACTGCAACCCTTATTAAAAAAAAAGAGTCAGTGACTGTTAAATTTGAACCCTAGATGTTTATTCAAGAAAACAAATTGTCAATAAGAAAGATTGGGTAATACTTAAAGTGAAGGGATCGATGTATTAAAAATAATGCTCTTGTATATATTCTTCTGCAATGCCTTTGCAATCCCAGTGACTGGGAATGGGTTATTCTTTTGAATGTTGCATTTACTGGGGGATGACGATTGACTGGAACAAGCAGGGGATTGTGAATGTACTGGACACCAAATGGAGCATTGGTGTAACCTCACATCCAAATGAGGACATGTGTGACCTTGTGTCAAAACGTGCAGGTTATGTGTCTGAATCTGCAACATCGTTCCGTGTTATTTCTTTTGCAAAAAATACATTAATTTAGAGCTCCGACTGATACCGAGTGCAGGTCCAGCACAAGCAAATAGAATAAGGCTACTTTAACTTCATCAGTAACACACACAAGATGCTGGAGGATTTATATCAGGCAGCATCTGTGGAGAGCAATGAACAGTGGATCTTCATCAGGGCTGGAAAGAAAGGGGGAAGAACCAGAATAAGAAAGGGGAGGACAAGGAGCACAATCTAACAGATGATGTGTGAAGCCATGCGAAAGGAAAGTAAAGAGGGTGGGAAAATGGCGATGATGTGAGGAACTAGGAGTGAAGCAGTAAGACTGAACAGCAGCACTACCCACTAACTCCCTCACTGCTTAGTTATTTCCTGTCAGGTGCCCTATGTGTTGCGTACTTTATGGACAGACAATCACTCTATGTATAATAACTATCTTAAGTATTTATATTTATTATTATTGTGTTCTTTATCTTTTGTGTTTTTTTTTGGTGCTGCATCCAATCTGGAAAAACAATTATGTTGTTCTCCTTATGCCTGTGTACAGGAAGTGACATCAAACAATCTTGAATGTTGATAGGTTGAAAAGGCAAAGAGCTGAAGAAGAAGGAATCCAATAGGAGAGGAGAGTCTTTCTTTATTTTGGATGTGGAAGCTATGGAGAGGGTGCAGAGGAGATTTACCAGGATGTTGCCTGGTTTGGAGAACAAGTCATATGAAGCAAGGTTAGCAGAGTTGGGACTTTTCTCTTTGGAGTGTAGAAGAATGAGAGGGGACTTGATAGAGGTCTACAAGATTATGAGAGGCATAGATAGGGTGGATAGTCAGTATCTGTTTCCCAGGGCACCAATAGCAAACACCAGCGAGCATATGTACAAAATTAAGGGAGGGAAGTTTAGGGGAGACATCAGGGGTAAGTTTTTTACACAGAGGGTTGTGAGTGCCTGGAATGACTTGCCAGGGATGGTGGCGGAGGCTAATACATCAGGGGTATTTAAGAGCCTCTTGGACAGGCACATGGATGAAAGAAAAATGGAGGGTTATGGGGTAGTGTGGGTTTAGTGCTTCTTTTAAGGATTATATGGATCGGCACAACATGGAGGGCTGGAGGGCCTGTACTGTGCCGTAGTGTTCTATGGTTCTATGGAGAGTGGCCTTTGGGAGAAAGGGAAGGAGGAGGGGCACCAGAGGGAGATGAGAGGAGAGCCAGAATGAGGAATGGAAGAAGAAAGGAGGAGGAGAGAGGAGAAATCACCAGAAGTTGGAGAAATCGATGTTCATACCATCAGGTTGGAGGCTACCCAGACGGCTATGAGGGGTCTCCATAAGTTAGTTTATGGAGTAGAGTGAAGGATCAACTTTATTCACCATATACATTTACATGTATCAGAAATCTGCCGTGGGGAGTTGGTGCGACATACAACAAAAAAACAACATTCAACAATTGTAAAGAATTAAATAAATATAATGTCAAAGTACAGATATAGAATAAAATGCATATAAGTGAATAAATAGCATTTACAATGTAAACAACATCATAAGTAGTGGTTGGTAAAGTACTTACAGTTCAGTGAGTGCAGTGACAGGGGTAACAGTCAGAGGGGGATGAGGGGGATGTGGGTTGATCAGATTAACTGCCTGGGAGAAGAAACTTTTAAGATGACGTGACATTTTTGTTTTAATAGTCCTTCAGTGCTTTCCAGAGGAGAGCTTTTGGAAAAGGCAATTTGCAGGGTGGGTAGCGTCCAGAATGATTTTTCCTGCCCCCTACTTTGTCCCAGACACATACGGGTCCTGCAGTGATGGTCGACCGCAGCCTATTCTGCTGAGCTGATGGTTCATTGCAGTTTTTGTATACTGTGAGAGGGTGCTGCACCAAAGCCGACAGTAACAGCTGATGTGTATTTTTAACACTGCATTAACAGTGTATGCAAAGTGCCAAAAAAAGGTTTAATAACTTTGCCTTTTATTTCTATAGTTCACTGCATCCAGTTTAATAAATAACCAAATAATACGATTTAATCAGAATGAAATTGCTGTGTTTAGAAGTCAGAGGAAGCAAATGTGGGTCTTATCTGATCTCTGATTTACAAATGGAACACCTCTAAGCTGTTTTATATTTGTTCATTTCTTGTGCTTTGTTTTCCATGGTTAAATAACATGGATTTTGGCATTGTGTGTCAATGAGATGTGTGTGACTCAGTTAGTAGCTGGAAATTTAGACTTTGTCACAAACCTCCTACACAACGTGCTGCTTATATAAACTACTCATACGTATTGTACACGTGAGCGTGAGGGAATTTAAAAAAAAACAAAGCTTTTATTAATTGTACTTCTCTGCTTTTTGAATTTTGGTAACTTTGGTAAATTATAAACACGAGATTCTATAGATGCTGGAAATCCAGAGCAACACACACAAAATGCTGGAGGAACTCAGCAGGTTAGGCAGTGTCTATGAGAATGAATAAACAGTTGACGTTTCGGGCTGAGACCCCTCGTCAGGATTGGGAAGAACCCAGAATAAGGACATGGGGGGGCAGGGAAGTACGAGTTAGAAGGTGATAGATGAAGCCAGGTGGGTGGGGGAGGAGGAAGCTGTGAGAAGCTAGGAGGTGATGGGTGGAAAAGGCAAAGGGCTGGAGAAGAAGGAACCAGATCGGAGAGGAGAGTGGACCATGCGATAAAGAGGAAGAGATCCAGGGGAAGTGATAGGCAGGTGAGAAGAAGACAAGGGGTAAATGGGATGCCAGACTGGGGAAATAAAGAAGGGGCAGGAGAGAATATTACTGGAAGTTGAAGAAATCGATGTTCTTGCCATTGGCTGTTTATTCATTTTTTTAGATGCTGCCTGACCTGCTGAGCTCCTCCAGCATTTTGTGTGTCTTGCTTCAGTAAAAATTAGTCTTGCTTTAGCCTTACCATAGATCAAGTGGACAGCTAGAGACTTCTACTCCTGGAGGAAATGACTAATACCAGGGGACATGGTTTGAAGATGATTTGAGAAAAGTATGAGGGGATGTCAGAGGTAGGCGTTTTTACACAAAGAGAGTGGAAGGTGTGTGAAGAATGCTGCTGAGGTGGTGGCAGAAGCAGATACATTAGGGATATTTTAGAATCTTAGAAAAGCACATGAATGGAAACGTGAAGGGCTACAATACTGTGCAAGAGCCGTAGGCATGTATACTGTATATAGAACTAGGGTGTCTTAGACTTTTGCACAGAACTTTAGTAATTTTATGCATTGCACTGTACTGCTGCCACAAAAAAAAGGCAAATTTTGTGACATGTGAGTGATGATAAACCTGATTCTGATATGGGTCTCTATTGCAGACTGAAAGTGGGAAGGGAACAGGGAGAAGGGATTTATAACCATATAACAATTACAGCACAGAAACAGGCCATCTCGGCCCTTCTAGTCTGTGCTGAATGCTTACTCTCACCTAGTAACCACTAACCCGCACTCAGCCCATAACCCTCCATTCCTTTCCTGTCCATATACCTATCCAATTTTACTTTAAATGACAATACCGAACCTGCCTCTACCACTTCTACTGGAAGCTCATTCCACACAGCTACCACTCTCTGAGTAAAGAAATTACCCCTTGTGTTACCCTTAAACTTTTGCCCCCTAACTCTCAACTCATGTCCTCTTGTTTGAATCTCCCTTACTCTCAATGGGAAAAGCCTATCCACGTCAACTCTATCTATCCCCTCATAATTTTAAATACCTCTATCAAGTCCCCCCTCAAACTTCTATGATCCAAAGAATAAAGACCTAATTTGTTGAACCTTTCCCTGTAACTTAGGTGCTGAAACCCAGGTAACATTCTAGTAAATCTTCTCTGTACTCTCTCTATTTTGTTGACATCTTTCCTATAATTCGGTGACCAGAACTGTACACAAGTTTATGGTTGGGAAATTAAAAAGGGAGAGGGGAGAGAGCAGGAAGCACCAGAGAGACATTCTGTGATGATCAATAAACCGACTGGAGTTAAATGCCCATGGCTGGTGTCTTAGGGCTGGGTGTGTCTGCAGCTGTGCCACCTCCTGCCCCTGGCACCCCTTCTCTACCCCCTATCCTATCCACCTCCCATGGTGCTCCACCCTCACCATTTCCAAAATCCTTTGCTTCTGTCGGATTTACAAACTTCTCTCCATTCCACGTTGACAAATAAAGTACTGTGCAAAAGTCTTAGGCACCCTAGCTATATATATATGCGTGCCTAAGATTTTAGTACAATAGAGGGGTATCCTTTTAGAATGGAGATGAGGAGGAATTCCTTTAGCCAGGGAACGGTGAATCTGTGGAATTCTTTAACACAGGCGGCAGTCATTGGGTATATTTAAGGAAGATGTTGATAGAATCTTGATTAGTCAGTGCATGAAAGGATACGGGAGAAGATAGCGGATTGGGGCTGAGAGGGAAAATGGATCAGCCATGATGAAATGCGAGAGCAGCCTCAAAGGGTCAAACAGCCTAATTCTGCTCCTATATCTTATGAAAATGACCTGTGAAATCGCCAGATTCAGTTGGTGTGATACTTGTAGAGAAACTAGGAAGCTTCTGGAAGTTTCTAGGATTGCACAAACAAACAATTTATAGGTACATTATTGCAATCATGAGAAAATCAGCAAATGCTGGAAATCTAAAGCAACACACACAAATGCTGGAGGAACTCAGCAGGTCAGGCAGCAAATATGGAGAGGAATAAACAGTCGACGTCTCAGGCCGAAAGGAAGGGTCTCGGCCTGAAACGTTGACTCTTTGCTCTCTCAATTACCAAGCAGGATGACTACGAGAAGCCAAAACTGAATTCGATAGTGCCTGTGCTTTGTTAAATGGCAACCCAACTGAAATGTTTAAGGGGAATTTCTTCACTCAGAGGATGGTGAGAGTGTAAAATGAGCTGCCAACCCAAGTTGTGGATCTGAGCTCAATTTTAATATTTAAGAGCAGTTTGGATAGGTACATGAATGGGAGGCGCTGGTCTATGTGACTGGGCACAGTAAGAGTTCAGCACAGACTAGATGGGCTGAAGGGCCTGTTTCTGTGCTCTAGTGCCTATGACTGTAAGCACCTAACCTCTTTGCACTTCCAGTGTCTTGGGCATAGAGAATCTGTGATTTTACAAACCTCATTTCTTTTCCTGTCAAAAATTAACCCTAATGTTCATCAGTATTATATTTCATTTTGTTAGCATGTTCATTTCTGTCACAAATTTGCACATTCCTCACTGGGACGGCACAGTAGATAGTGATTAGCACAGGGTTATTACAGTAGCAGACCCAGGTTCGATTCCCACTGCTGCCTGTCAGGAGTTTGTATGTTCTCCCTGTGGATACGTGGGTTTCCTCCCACGTTCCAGAGATGTATGGGTTAATTGGTCACATGGGTGTAATTGGGCGGCACAGGCTCCTTTGGCCGGAAGGGCCTGTTAACGTGTTGTATCTCAAGTTCAAGTTTATTGTCATTCAAACCTACACATGTATATCACCAAGTGAAACAACAATCCTCTGAACCGAGGTGCAAAACAGTGTACACACAACTCACACACGACACATGAAGGAATAATTCCAGAAGATTGACTTTTAGCATAAGGTGCATTTATGACACAAGTTAAAAAGTAAACAGTATAACAGTACTGGCGGTTTATACGTGATGAGACCTGGCTGGTGGCAGGCAGTTCAGGAGTCTCATAACCTGTGGGAAGAAGCTATTTCCCATCCTAATAGTTCTTGTCCTAAATCTACGGTACATCCTGCCTGATAGTGGGGGGGGGGGAGGGGGGGCTCAAAGAGATAGCTGGATGGATGGGAAGGATCATTGTCAATGGCAAGGCCCTGTATATGAAGTGCTCCTGTAATTACTTTGCCTAGGTGTGTGACCCTCAGGTTCGGCCAGCCTCGTTAATCTAGGAGAAGACAGCCCCCTGCCCGGCCAAACTTGAGAAATCTTGTTTGTGTGGATGCTGCGTGATGTGCTCCCCAGTTATAAATCAGAACCACAAAATAACAAACAGTGCACCATATGCAATTAGACTGAGCTTTGTAATTTTTAATTTGGCTATACAGTTAATAAAAAAACTAAAAAGATAAAGGGCCCATTTTCATTTAACAGTCTAATGCACAACATTGGAATTCACTGTTTTCCCGTCTGTTCGTTCTCCATTGACTCCCACCCCCCCCATCATTCCGTGTCGACTCTTGACCCCATTCCAAGTCCGCTCTGTCCTGCAGTCTACGACTTCCCCGTTCTGGCATCTTCTCTCTCCATCTTCTTCCGAACCAAAATCCTGCAAAATCCCTTCTCTCAGGTACACAAGAAAGAAAAACACTCCCCTCATTGGACAGCGCACATTCCAAAGCCCCCGTTACCTCTGGTCATAACCCAAACACTGCTGCTACAGGGAAACCTTTCCCAGGTCGTTACAATTATATAGACTATAAGGTGTAGGAGCAGAATTAGGCCATTCAGCCCATCAAGTCTGCTCAGCCATTCCATCATGGCTGATCCCAGATCCCACTCAACCCCATGCTTGCCATATCCTTCGATGCCTTGACTGATCAGGAAACAATCAGTTTCTGCCTTTAAATATACACATAGACTTGGCCTCTAACGCAGTCTGTGGCAGAGCGTTCCACAGATTTATTACTCTCTGGCTGAAAAAGGCTGCAGTCGCCCCTCAGTTTTTGAGGCTGTGCCCTGTCGTTTTGGATACCGCCTCCATAGGAAACACCCTCTGCACGTACACCCCAAAAAGTCCTTTCGGCATTCGGTGGCTTTCAGTGAGATACCCCTGCATTCTTCTAAATTTCAGTGAGTACAGGCCCAAAGCTGCTCAACACTCCTCATATGTTAACCCCTTCATTCCTGGAATCATTCTTCTAAACCTCCTCTGGACTCTCTCCAATGACAACACATCGTTTCTGAGATATGGGGCCCAAAAGTGTTGACAATACTCCAAGTACAGCCTGTCTAGTGTGTTATAAAGCCTCAGCATTATCACCTTTCTTTTATATTCTATTCCCTTTGAAATAAATGCCAGCATTGCATTTGTCTTGTTTACCACAAACTCAACCTGTAAATTAACCTCCTGGGAGTCTTGCATGAGAACACCTAAGTCCCTCTGCATTTCTGATGTTTGCTTTTTCTGCCCATTTAGATAATAGTTACTATTGTAACTTTTACCAAAATGCATTGACATACATTTCCCAACACTGTATTCCATCAGCCACTATTTTGCCCTTGCTTTTAAATTGTCTAAGTCCTGCTGCAATCGCATTGCTTCCACAGCTGTACCTCCTGCTCCACCTGTTCTCATATCATCTGCGAACTTTGCCATAAAGCCATCAGTTTCATTATCTAAATATTGCCAAACAGTGTGAAAAGTAGCAGTCCCAATGACCCCTGAGAAACTCCACTAGTCACTGGCAACCAACCAGAAAAGGCCTCTTTTATTCTCATTCACTACCTCCTGCCTGTCAGCCATTCCTCCATCCATGCCAGTATCTTTCCTGTAACACCACAGGATTTTATCTTGTTAAGCAGTTATGTGACATCTTATCAAAGGCCTTCTGAAAATGTAAGTAAATTACGTTCACTGCCTCTCTTTTGTCCACCGTGCTTACTTCCTCAAAGAACTCTATCAGATTTGACAGGCAAGATTGCCCTTTACAGAAACCATACTGACTTTGACTTATTTTATCATTAGAAGTTCCCCGAAACCTTGTCCTTAATGATAGACTCCAGCACTATTCGAACCACTGATGTTTGGCTAGCTGGCCTATAATTTCCTTTCTTTTGCCTTCCTCCCTTCTTAAAGAGTGGAGTGACATTTGCAATTTTCCAGTCCTCTGAAACCATGACAGAATGAAGTGATTCTTAAAAGATCATGACCAGTACATCCGTTAATTTCAGCACCCTCGCTCAGGACTCTGGGATGTAGTCTGTCTGGTCCAGGTGACTTATCCACCTTAAGACTTTTGAGTCTGCCTTGCACTTTTTCCTTTGTAATAACAATGGCACTCACTCCTGCTCCCTGACACCCATGGAACTCTGGCACACTGCTAGTATCTTCTACAGTGAAGACTGATGCAAAGTACCTATTAAGATCATCTGCCATTTCTTTGTCCCCATTATTACCCCACCAGCATCATTTTCTGGTAGTCCAATATCAATTCTCACCTCCCTTTTACTCTGTATATAAATTTTAAAAAAAACTTTTGGTATCCTGCTTTATATTATTGGCTAGCTTACCTTCATATTTCATCTTTTCCCTTCTAGCTTTTTTAGTTGCCTTTTGATGGATTTTAAAAGCTTCCCAATCATCCAACTTCCCACTCACTTTTACTTCCTTATATGCCCTTTCCTTGGCTTTTATGCAGTCCTGAACTCTCTTGACATCCACGATTGCCTACCCAGCCATTTGAGAACAACTTCTTCTGTAGAACATTTCTATCCTGCGCCTTGTGAACTCTTCCCAGAAACTTCGGCCACCTGTGCTCTACTGTCATCCTCACCAGTATCCCCCTCCAGTCCACCTGGTGTAACTCCTCTCTCATGCCTCTGTAATTCCCTTTGTTCCATTGAGATAATGATACATGTGACTTATGCTTCAAAGTGCAGTATGAATTCAATCATATTATAATCGCTGTCCTATGATCCTATGCTCCTGTGATCACTGTTTCTTTACATTAAGCTCCCTAATAAGATCTGGGTTATTACACAACACCCAATCTAAGATCGCCTTTCCCTGAGTAGGCTCAAGTACAAGCTACTCTAAAAAAGCCAACTCGTAGACATTCAACAAATTCCTTCTCCTGCTATCCGACACCAATCGGATTTTCCCAATCCCCTTACATATTGAAGTCCCCCATTACAATTGTGTCATTACACTTATTACATGCCTTTTCCAGCTCCCTTTGCAATCTCAACTCCTCATCTTTACTGTTTGGAGGTCTATACATGATTCTCATAATGTTTATTTTTAACCCTTGCAGTTCCATAACTCCACCCACATTCTCTGACCCTATGTCACCTCTTTCTAAAGATGTAATTCCATCTCTTACCAGCAGAGCCACACCACCACCTATGCCTTCCTGCCTGTCCTTCCAATACAAAGTACATCCTTTAAGTTCCCAACTATGCCCTTTCAGCCATGACTTGGTGATGCCCACAACATAATACCGACCAATCTGTAACTGCACCACGAGTTTGTCCACCTTATTCCAACTGCTACACGTATTTAAATATAGCACCTTCAGTCCTGCATTGTTTGCCCTTTTGAATTTTGCCGCTGTGCTACAGTTTAACTCTTTGCTCTGTCTGCATTTGTACCCAATCATTGACTTGTCTTTCCTTACATTCATGTTACACCCATCATCTACCTGTAAACTTGCTGGCTCATCCTCAGCTCCATCATACTGGTTCCCATCCTCCTGCCATATTAATTTAAACCCCTCCTGGAGGGATCATTGACTATTGATCAAAGCTCTCTAAAAACAATAACTAAAAGCAATCTTTCACTGTCCTCCTTCCATTTCACCATATTCCAAGTTTTCACTACTATCTTTGGTCATTTTTGTATTTTAATTTACAAGTAGTCTCAACATTTGCCCTCTAGGGGTTTTGGACTGGCTTTACTGTGATTCACTGCCCTATATTGTAGGCTTCTTGCATTTAAGCAACTGAAATTACTTTTTAAAAATAAATTATGTTTTGGATGCTCAAAATCAAAAGCTTTCTCTTCTAATGCACAATTTGCTCATTTAAGCCTTTCTTGTTTTAAGTGAATTTCTTCATTTGGTAGGTCTCAAAGGCAAGGACTCTGGACACACAGTTTTGGTAGTAAAGGGTTTTATTTACAGAAGGCAGATGTGGGAAAATGGCAACAGAAGAAACACGCACATGCACACAATTTACAGCAGTCATGGGAAAAATTGGATCAGCAATAAAACACACGCAGAAAATTAATAACGAATGTGGGAAAATCACGTGGGAACAAAGTGTACACACACACACACACACACACACACACACACACACACACACACACACACACACACACACACACACACACACACACACACACACACACACACACACACACACACACACACACACACACACACACACACACACACACACACACACACCTACCCCCCAGGGAAAAGTCAATACGATACCTGTCACTCCTTGACTCAGTGCAGGCACGGCTCTATGCTGTTAGGGGCAATAATCAATGCTGCCAACCCTATTCAATGCAAAGCTCACCAACAGTTTCTCCAGCGCCGTTCCACGGTTCTCAGCCTTGAGTGAAGCAGGGTGATCCCTCGGAGGTGGCAAAGAGAGCAAGTCCGGCACACGTGGCACCCTTTTAGTGCAGGAGGGCTGGAAGTTCCTGCCCAGGTATTTCACGGGGGGCCAATGGCTCGGTGCCAGCCAAGTTAAGCTAATTAAGCTGGCTAATGGCCCAAGGCCAAGTACAGGAGGGCTGGATTGTCCAGTCCAGGTAATTCACAGGTGGCCAGTGGCTCAATGCCAGCAGAGTTAAGCTGATTATAAAGGCCAATTCTCCAAGACCAAGTACAAGGCTATGGTTAGGTGTGCATTGATTGGCAGGTGGTGTGCTTTCCGACCTGGTGGTGGGCAGTGCTGTCATGTGACAGTCATGACCCCTCCAATACACTTGCTAACAATATGGTGACACAGTCTGTTATTGATCGCTGATTTTTTCCACACTACAAAAATAGCATCGTTCCTTTTCCAGCTGTCATTAGCTGTTATTTTGTGTTCAGTTTACTAGTCAGTGGTGATGTTCCCTCTTCCAATTTTCCCATTTGCTGGTCCCACAGCTAAATCTTGAGCTTATTTGGCTGGTCCATTTAAGTGTTCAACACCTTTTCCAACAGTCTTGTCTACCTGTGACGCCGCTTTCAATAAACTAGGCACTTGCATTCCTAAGTTCCTGTGTTTCATTGCATTCCCTAGTGCCCTACCTTTCATCATATAATCCTACTTTGGTATGACTTTCCAAAATGCATCACCTCACACTTGCATTGAAATCCATTTGCCACGCCTCAGCCCACTTCTCTAACTCATCAAGATGCCCCTGTCTATTTAATTATTATTTACTTAGAGATACGGGGAAGGACCGTTCCTTCCGGCCCAATGAGCTGCTCTGCACAGCACTATTTAACTCTAGCCTCATCACAGGGCAAATTAACCTCCTAACTGGTATGTCTTTGGATCGTGGGAGGAAATCCATTCAGTCGCGGGGAGAGCATACAAACTCAATAGACAATAGGTGCAGAAGTAGACCATTTGTCCCTTCGAGCCTGCACCACCATTTTGAGATCATGGCTGATCATCTACTATCAATACCCGGTTCCTGCCTTGTCCCCATATCCCTTGATTCTCCTATCCATAAGATACCTATCTAGCTCCTTCTTGAAAGCATCCAGAGAATTGGCCTCCACTGCCTTCTGAGGCAGTGCATTCCAGACCCCCACAACTCTCTGGGAGAAGAAGTTTTTCCTTAACTCTGTCTTAAATGACCTACCCCTTATTCTCAAACCATGCCCTCTGGTACTGGACTCTCCCAGCATCTGGAACGTATTTCCTGCCTCTATCTTGTCCAATCCCTTAATAATCTTATATGTTGCAATCAGATCCCCTCTCAATCTCCTTAATTCCAGCGTGTACAAGCCTAGTCTCTCTAACCTCTCTGCGTAAGACAGTCCTGACATCCCAGGAATTAACCTCGTGAATCTACGCTGCACTTCCTCTACAGCCAGGATGTCCTTCCTTAACCCTGGAGACCAAAACTGTACACAATACTCCAGGTGTGGTCTCACCAGGGCCCTGTACAAATGCAAGAGGATTTCCTTGCTCTTGTACTCAATTCCCTTTGTAATAAAGGCCAACATTCCATTAGCCTTCTTCACTGCCTGCTGCACTTGCTCATTCACCTTCAGTGACTGATGAACAAGGACTCTGAGATCTCTTTGTACTTCTCCCTTACCTAACTTTACACCGTTCAGATAATAATCTGCCTTCCTGTTCTTACTCCCAAAGTGGATAACCTCACACTTATTCACATTAAACGTCATCTGCCAAGTATCTGCCCACTCACCCAGCCTATCCAAGTCACCCTGAATTCTCCTAACATCCTCATCACATGTCACACTGCCACCCAGCTTAGTATCATCAACAAACTTGCTGATGTTATTCTCAATGCCTTCATCTAAATCGTTGACGTAAATCGTAAACTCCTTACAGAGCATGCCAGAATTGAACTCTGAGCAACCACCTCCTCCCTGCTAACATTCAGATTTCTAAAGCACCTCCACTAGGCACCATGGTAGCATAGTGGAGCTGTTTTGGAAATATGAATGATATTTGCTGTCCTACAAGCAAAATCTCCTCCCTAGTAGCATTCTGGAGTTCGGAGAATGTTACTGGGGACTTCAGAGTTCAATCCTAGTGTTCCCTGTAAGGAGTTTGTACGTCTTCCCTGTAGGATACATGGCTTTTCTCTGGGTTCTGCAGTTTCCTCCCTCCATCCAAAGACGTATTGAGAGGGTTAATTGGTCAATGTGAATTGCCCAGGTTAGGGTTTGTTGGGGGTTGCTGGGGTGGTGTAGTTCGAAGGGCCAGAAGGGTCTATTTTGTGATGAATCACTAAATAAATGAATGAAAAATAAACTTGTTTCTCCTATCTTTTGAAAAACCACAATTTTTTTCTCCTCACTTACTCTTCACACTATATATTTCCATTTTTGGAATACAAGATATTTTGGAACAACCTGATTTCAAAATGAAGTGTCTTTGTATAGATTTTTAGGAGGTGCTAGACATCCTGCACTAGAAACTCTACAAATGCCAAAGGCAGCAGATGTATCTAGAATTTGAATTGTGTTTATTTCAGTGTTATGTGAATGGGAGGGGAAAAGGTCTGAACAAAATGAAATATCTCAACAGCCAAGTTCAAGATTATTTTGTTCATTCCAGAGATCTGAGTGCAGTTTTGCTGCCAGTTCTACTTATTTAGCAGTATGGATGGTTGCCTTTGTTTGGTTAGTCCATTTAAGTTAGATAGAGTCATAGAAAAAATACAGCACAGAAACAGGTCCTTTGACCCATCCAGTCTATGCCAAACCATTTAAACTGTCACTCCCATTGACCTGCACCTGGACCATAGCTCTCTGTACCCCAACGCCCATGTACCTATCCAGACTTCTCTTAAGCGTTGACATTGTGCCCACCACTTGCACTGGCAGCTGGTTTCACACTCCCACACCCTCTTCGTGAAGTTCCCCCTCATGTTTCCTTTAAAACATTTCACTTTTCACCCTTAGCCCATGACCTCTAGTTGCAAAATCCTGCTTGCATATACCCTTTCCATATACCCATCTTGATCAATGACTGACAAAGCGTCTGTGACTATCGGTGTTTCGCAGACACTCCCGTTCACGGAGAAAACATCTAGCTCCTCAATCTCTGATGTAGGGTTCGAAAGCCTATCACCCCTACTGGGGCATGGGCTGCCAACAGCAGCTCACCAAAGTCCTCAGCCCTGGGCCAAATTGGAAGTGGCTTCCATTTTCACCACACGTCTTTGTGAGTACTCGAGACAAATGTCCTTCCGCTTTGATGAGGTCTCTCCAGCTTCTGTTGGCATTTCTGTAGCTTTGGGTTTTTAACGCGATGGGCTTGCTAGCCCCAGGTCTACCCAGATAGTAGAACTGGCCATCTCAGACTATTAAACCACACGTAGAACTGGTTATCTCAGACTATTAAACCACACGTAGAACTGACCATCTTAGACTAGTTCACATGTAGAACTGACTATCTCAGACTATTGAACCACACATAGAACTGACCATCTTAGACTATTTAACCACATGTAGAACTGACCATCTTAGACTGTTTAACCACATGTAGAACTGACCATCTTAGACTAGTTCACATGTAGAACTGGCCATCTCAGACTAGTTCAGCACATGTAGAAATGACCATCTTAGACTAGTTCTTATGTAGAACTGGCCATCTCAGACTAGTTCACATGTACAGCAGGCTGTCTCAGACTAGATCAATCAATGTTTTCAAATAGAACATTGCAAAGAGTGATAAGTAAACCCTTTCTGGTTTGGGATTTACAAGTCCTCTGACCATAAGAAAGGATTGTGATGACTGCTGAAGGATCATCAGGGTCTCTCTTCCACCTATCCAAGATATTTATCAGGAGCACTACATACGCCCTTAGCATTGTCAATGTCCCCTCCCATCCGTCCAGCTATCTCGTCCATCCCCCTACCATCAGGGTGGAGCTGCTGTAGCATTTGGACAAGGACCATTAGGAAGGGAAACAGCTTTTCTCCCCCAAGGCCATGAGAATCCTGAACTCCTTGCCACCATTCAGGTCTCACAAAGTACGAGTGGCATTATACTGTTTACTTTTCAACTTGTGTTGTACGTGCACCTTATTATTTGATTATTTATTTTTGGTAATATTTCTTTATGTGTGTGAGTTATCTGGACTGTTGGTCTGGAGGAACTTTTATTTTGTTTCACTGTGTACATGTGTATGGTTGAATGACAATAAACTGGAACTTAAATTTGAATGTTGTTTGGTGATCTTAGTGGACAAATGCTTGTCAGGATGCTGCAGGTTATGGAGAATTTAATTTATATCAATCCCACTTTCATTGTCTTTCACCATTTGCCATCTGCTCTGTTTCTAGTTGCTAAGTGATTGTGATTACACTTTGCTGTAATATTTGCTTCCTCTTTTGAAGGGAAAACAGCATAGTTTGGATTTTGAAGGCTGAACTTGAGGAATTGTTTCTCTGGGCTCTGCATTTTATTATTGGCACCATATTTGTAAAATTTCTCTGAGGATCGTCACCTTGTCACGGTGGAGAGGCTTGTGAGTTCCTCAGATCCAGAGAGCAATACTGTCAATAGCGTGAAGGTGAACGGCAAGGTTCCAGACAAAGAGCGATCCAGCCAGGGTCTCAGTGGAGCTGGTGGAAGATGACGACACATCACAACAACAGTGAAGGTAGATGAGGGGTCCCCAGTCATCTTACATTCTATACCACTGAACCCTGACCCCGCTCCGTCAAGAACTGTGTGGTGGCTGCCTGTGCATCAGCCTCCCACATGTTAGACAAAATTCTCACACAGGCATTCGCCATTAAGGGAATCCACCCTCATATCCTGGATAGCGTCCCATGGCGATCAGCATTGTGGAGAAGGGGGCAGCATTGTGGGGTCTAGAAGCCCTTCAGAGATGTGGATCCCTGATCAGCCTGAGGAATGGACAACCCCTTAGGAGAACATCAAACCCGACCTGAGTGATCACACCACCACCACTACTGAGAAGTTACAAATATTTCTACGCTTAGGTTATGAATCAGTCTGCTGAATTCACAGTTATTTATCACGTACATTGAAACATGCAGTGAAATGTGTTGTTTTCATTAACAACCAACACACCCGAGGGTGCCCTGTGGGCAGCCTGCAAGTGTTGCCACACATTCCAGCACCAAGATAGCATGCCCACAATGCTGGCAAAACAACACAGAACACAACAACAGAGAATACAACAAACAAAGAAACAACAATAGCATAGCAAACCCTGCTCACCCACATACATAATCCTCCTTGAACGTAGCAGATTGTGTCTGTGTTAAACTGGCTTGATGTTGTTCAACAGATTGATTTACATCTCCCTTGAAACCAAGCTTTTTTATTTAATTAATTGACCGAAAGCTCCCAGCAAATCATTTAAAGTAATTAACAAACATTTAAATTACATCTGAAAATAAAAATTTCTGACTCCTTGTCCTGACTGGAAGAATTAATTGGTCTCGTAACCGTGGGATAGAAGATGGATCTCAGGGTTGTATGCTGCATACAGACTTTAATAATAAATGTATTTGGAATCTTTCAGTCTTGAATCTTTGAGCCTCTGAATCTCATGAAGTATGTGTAGGCATTGAAGAGGTTTC